>NC_035442.2:83178484-83410984 GCF_002127325.2 Helianthus annuus
CCTATAATGATCATATGATTCTTCTGTATAAATTGTTTATATGATTTGAATGTAGCATGGGTTGTTTTGAAGAGTATACCTGGAATCTTGTGGCTCTCAGTTAAAATCATATCTGTAGATGATTTGTATGATTGTAATAAGTTGTTTTGAATGTGAAGTTGGGAATAGAATAAAAATGATTGCTGAATTGTGATTGTCGCTTTTAACATAAGTCCAAATAGGAGGATAATGTATATTATTTTGATCATACATGATAACATAAATTGACAATATTCTTGTAACAAACCGACTGATCTGCACATGTGTTTGTATGTTGACTTATTTCATTTGGGGTATTTATAAATATACAAGTCATGGTTGTGAAAATGCATCTAATGGTATGAATCCTTGAAATTTCTGAGTTTGATAATATGTGATCTGAAATAGCTATTGGTGAAACTAATGAAACAAATGAGTTTTTAAATGCTGAGATTCATTGGTTGTATTGACACTGATAATATTATGGCTGAAACAAGTGGGATTACTATATGCTAGTTACCGGTGAAATATTTGTATCGTGCCTTGATCGGGTATAAAAAAAAATTGAAAGAAATTTTGTTTGAACTAATTGGAGTGGTCGCACACTCTGACTTTACAAACTCGTGTTGCACAGTGCACAACTCACTACTACATGACCGCACACATGAGGAGGCCGCACATCCTCATGTGTACCGCACAATCACGTTTTGGCCGAAAATAGTGTTGGGCCGCACACTGTTAGTGAGCCGCACACCCAAGATTGACTGCATACTTAGAACGGACCGCACACTGAATAGTGGGCCACACACTTCACTATAATTGGGCCATACTCTAGTGGATGCACACCAGAAAACCCAAATCCCTTAGAGGTCGCACACTCCCCACTGTTCTATATTATTTCGTATTAACTGTATATATGGATTATGGTGGGTACATACATGATTAAGGTGTTATACAATAAATGATACTTGTACGCTACTTGATAAATACGTGTTAGATATGTGTAGCTAATACGTGATTACTTGTATACCGACCTAACAAGTGGTAACCATAATAGGGTGTGGTTGACCAACTTAGGACAAACACTTTATCTGCCGAGCAAACCGAGGTGAGTTCACACTCTTACCAAGGCATGGGATACCCGGGGTTGGGAATGGGATGGAATGATTACTCGTACTTTCATTGTTATTGGAACATGTACCACTGTCCTTGTTAGGGAAAGGACACCGATAGATACAATTAGACTAGTAGCACATGGGAAGCCCCCACTAATCTTCGCACACATGTCTGTGAGACCGCGATACATGGGAAGCTCCCACTAATCTTCGCAAACATGTCTGGGAGACCGCGATACGAATTAATACGATACATGGTTTACAAAACGAACATTTGATTTACGAAATGAATACTATAACTAAACAACCAACTGTGAACTCGCTCAACTTTGTTGTTGACTCGTTGTTGCATGCCTTGCAGGCCCTTAGGTGCTTATCAATGGAACTTGCTGTCTGAGAAGCTGGAGTGGTCATGGGTCGAGATACATGGAAACACAATACAAGATTAAAGGCTTTTCTCATGTGGTTAATAAACACGTAACGTATGATTTATGCTTCCGCTGTAACTGTAATTTATTTGTAATGTTGTAACACTTAACGTTAATAAATGAAAGTCTTATTTACATATATCTATGAGTTCAATGTGATTGATGGCTAAGATCCTGGTCAGTCACGCCTCCAAGCGGTGGTACTCCGCATGGGGATTTTGGGGGTGTGACAGATTGGTATCAGAGCCATTGGTTATAGTGAACTTGGTTTTATACAAAAAGGGAAAAACGTTTTTGGTAAAACCAGACTATAACCGAACAGTTCTAAAGACATGAATACGACCATGACACTCTGCTCCAGACTGCAAGGTTCGTCTCTCTTATACTCATCGCACCACATAACTAGTGAACACCTACATACGATATTGCATGTGATTGCACGTTTAGCACAACGATATGAATTCATGTACACTTGCACGTGTTATGCGACTGATAGGGTGGTAAATCATTAAACGTTCATGACTTACGCTTCGTGATACCCTGTGTTTGCTACTCGAGTTTGAGGAACCATTTGACATCAGTTAAGAGGAGCTGGGATAAGCATGCAAATCACAATATTATTGTGGGTGCACACATAATAATAATGTGGAGTGCATGCGAGTCCCAGTGATGTTTAACAAGTGAAAAAGGGGTTCCAACTCGCTATTTGCTCAATGTGAAACAATCAAACCTATAGGGGCCATAGCAGTAATTGGCTCTACTCAAACTCAAACGTGAACTTCTCATTTAACGCTGGATCCTTTCGAAACTCGACGCTGTCGAGTGTTACCTGAACACCCATCTGAACACCAAGCGAACCGTGTAGAATGCTAGGTGCTTATACAAATGTCCCTGCGTTGGATGTCCCAGCGTGGAATGATTGATCGATGCCTTTCTTACTCCTCCTCGTTTGCTGAAACTTATGTATTGACATCCCTGATCCCGAAGTGTGATCCACTTCTGCAGCACTCTCGTAACAGACCGTGGGTTACTCGAACCTCTTGCAACGACGACGGACAGGAGGATGAGCGTAGCACATTACCGACCTCAGTACTTTGACGACTCTGATTACCGGCAACGAGCACCAGTGAATTGGCTTCAATTGAATCTTTAACCCTCGTCAACGACTCATGGGAGTCAACGCCTACGAACCAAACGAGGCATAAGCGGTAATCATTGACTTTAGTGTGGTATGCGTAACTGCCAGCACAGTGAGTAACGCTTTAGGACGCGGCTCAGGATGCGAAAAGATGGACTATGATGGTGAAGAATCGTAGGGCATATTTCGAGCAACGACATTGGGAGCAGCAGTCACAACGACAACAAGGTGCTCGTAACCCTAGCTTACAATAAGGAAATAAAGGTGCCTACATCATGGATTGGCCGTAGTTAAGTTAAGAGGTCAACGACCAAGGGAACAACGACAGTACTCGGAATTCTTGTGACGAAAGCCAGCAACACTAGAAATGATGCTCTTGGAAGGGGCACTTAGAATTGGCGTGGGCGACGTCAGGATTTTTATCTACATAGTAGCTAGTATGGGCAGCAATTTGTTTCGTCTCTATTCCGTTTGACCCAGATACCCCTAAAAATTTGAACCTGTTGAGGAACCGGTTGAGACTATCCCCCCCCCCTAAGCGTTGTAAGTTACCTATAGATCGAGTTCGTTGGAACTCACGTCGTGGCCCGGAGGTCTACTTAAGAACGGGAATACCAGATGATGCGCATGTATCCCAGTCACTTAAGAACAAACTTCCAGCCATCGTTTTATAATAGCGTAATTCAAATTTTCGGGACGAAAATTCTTTCAACTAGGGGATGATGTGACATCCGGCCATCACAGTGTAAACACAAACTCTGTTAACTTAGGTATTCACTTGGACATCTCGTTTAAGTTCAGGTAAACCAAGGGTCTAAAAATTTCACAAACACTCAGGGAATCGTATTACGAATGTATAAGTAATTCGTGAAATTCTATGCTATATAAAGTGAGTATAGACTACGTGAATTCCTATAATATGTGAATTATGTGACTATACGTGCTACATGATTTTATGTGCAATGTGGTTTACATGTTCGTTTTGAGAGGTTTCGTGAAAATACGTGTATTTACGTATGACCATAGATTATCGAATAATCTATAAATCAAACGAATTGTATGACTTAGCTTAAATTTCGAGGACGAAATTCCTGTAACATGGGAAGAATGTGACAACCCGCACTCTCGACCCTAATTGTCGAGGGAAGAATATGTTATTGTTATTCTTATTTTTTTATTTTTATTATTTTTGTTTAAATAATAATAACCACGTCAAGTAAAACGTGCCATTAGTCTAATAACCTAAATCGAGCGCGTTTACTTTAAATATATATACACACGTCTGCCGTTATAATTAATTATTAATAAAGCAAGCCAGTTCGTTACACATAATATTTTACGGGTCCGTACACGGGCCAAGCCCAACCCAACGCACTCAAATCCCCTGCACAAAAACCCTACCCTATAAATACTCCTAATAAACCCCCACCCTTTATTTTTGTAAAACCCTAAAATTCCATTCTCTACCACTGTAGCCGCACACACACCCCCATTTACTCCTTTTAACCGACCACAGAGATCCAAGTCTGCACCGGAGCCGGAGTTCCGGCCACACTTCCGGCAAGACACCCACATCTCTGGAACGCTCTCCCCTCTTGCATCATCTCACACATCAGGATCCCCTTCTCCCACCCTCTTGTTGCCCTCTCCCCCTTTCTCTCTGCCTACAGATGACCGCCGGCCACCGCTCTTGGTGGTGGCGTCCGACGAAAAAGCGACGGCGGCACAAGAGGTAGTGGTTGTGGTTCCGGTTCGAGCTGTAGCTGAATGGTCACGGCGGTTCGAGTCCGGTACAACAGAGCAGTGACGAAGGCGGTTCCAGCTAGTGGCGCTACGAGGATGATTGTGAAAGTAGTCGAGCTGGTGGACTCGGGTGGCGAATCACGGCAGCGCAGGAATACCGGGGCGACGACAGCAGGAGCCGATCGGCGGGTATGCACCTGCGTGTTTGTTTTATTTTCAAGCTGTGAGTGCATTTAATTGTTAACTGATTCAATTGTTAACTTATTGTTTGCTTAGACATATATACATTTGTTAATAGTCTTATTTTTTTTTTCAAAAGAAACGTGATATCTGTTATTGTAGTATGTGCCCCCTTTGACTTTCTTGCAAATAATATGACTCTTTGGTTTGAATAAAATTGTTTGCAAACAGTTTGGTAAAAGTAGGATTAAAAGCATGCATTGCTAAATGGTTGCTGGTATTGAAAGCTATTTTAAAAACAATTAGGATAATAAATGGTTCTTTTGATAGTATTAATGCCTATAATGATCATATGATTCTTCTGTATAAATTGTTTATATGATGTGAATGTAGCATGGGTTGTTTTGAAGAGTATACCTGGAATCTTGTGGCTCTCAGTTAAAATCATATCTGTAGATGATTTGTATCATTGTAATAAGTTGTTTTGAATGTGAAGTTGGGAATAGAATAAAAATGATTGCTGAATTGTGATTGTCGCTTTTAACATAAGTCCAAATAGGAGGATAATGTATATTATTTTGATCATACATGATAACATAAATTGACAATATTCTTGTAACAAACCGACTGATCTGCACATGTGTTTGTATGTTGACTTATTTCATTTGGGGTATTTATAAATATACAAGTCATGGTTGTGAAAATGCATCTAATGGTATGAATCCTTGAAATTTCTGAGTTTGATAATATGTGATCTGAAATAGCTATTGGTGAAACTAATGAAACAAATGAGTTTTTAAATGCTGAGATTCATTGGTTGTATTGACACTGATAATATTATGGCTGAAACAAGTGGGATTACTATATGCTTGTTACCGGTGAAATATTTGTATCGTGCCTTGATCGGGTATAAAAAAAAATTGAAAGAAATTTTGTTTGAACTAATTGGAGTGGTCGCACACTCTGACTTTACAAACTCGTGTTGCACAGTGCACAACTCACTACTACATGACCGCACACATGAGGAGGCCGCACATCCTCATGTGTACCGCACAATCACGTTTTGGCCGAAAATAGTGTTGGGCCGCACACTGTTAGTGAGCCGCACACCCAAGATTGACTGCATACTTAGAACGGACCGCACACTGAATAGTGGGCCACACACTTCACTATAATTGGGCCATACTCTAGTGGATGCACACCAGAAAACCCAAATCCCTTAGAGGTCGCACACTCCCCACTGTTCTATATTATTTCGTATTAACTGTATATATGGATTATGGTGGGTACATACATGATTAAGGTGTTATACAATAAATGATACTTGTACGCTACTTGATAAATACGTGTTAGATATGTGTAGCTAATACGTGATTACTTGTATACCGACCTAACAAGTGGTAACCATAATAGGGTGTGGTTGACCAACTTAGGACAAACACTTTATCTGCCGAGCAAACACAGGTGAGTTCACACTCTTACCAAGGCATGGGATACCCGGGGTTGGGAATGGGATGGAATGATTACTCGTACTTTCATTGTTATTGGAACATGTACCACTGTCCTCGTTAGGGAAAGGACACCGATAGATACAATTAGACTAGTAGCACATGGGAAGCCCCCACTAATCTTCGCACACATGTCTGTGAGACCGCGATACAAATACTAACCTTCGCAAACATGCCTGGAAGGCCGCGATACGAATACTAATCTTCGCAAACATGTCTGGGAGACCGCGATACAAATACAACTAGTCTAGGATACATGGGAAGCCCCCACTAATCTTCGCAAACATGTCTGGGAGACCGCGATACGAATTAATACGATACATGGTTTACAAAACGAACATTTGATTTACGAAATGAATACTATAACTAAACAACCAACTGTGAACTCGCTCAACTTTGTTGTTGACTCGTTGTTGCATGCCTTGCAGGCCCTTAGGTGCTTATCAATGGAACTTGCTGTCTGAGAAGCTGGAGTGGTCATGGGTCGAGATACATGGAAACACAATACAAGATTAAAGGCTTTTTCATGTGGTTAATAAACACGTAACGTATGATTTATGCTTCCGCTGTAACTGTAATTTATTTGTAATGTTGCAACACTTAATGTTAATAAATGAAAGTCTTATTTACATATATCTATGAGTTCAATGTGATTGATGGCTAAGATCCTGGTCAGTCACGCCTCCAAGCGGTGGTACTCCGCATGGGGATTTTGGGGTTGTGACACAAAGAGGTTTGGGAATTGAGCAGCCATTTGCTGCGCAATAATTTCTGCCAGTTCGGCAGTCGCTATCTGGTTTTCGCGTCGAGGAGGCATTCTAAAAGAGGAAAACATGAAAAGAAACGAGTGAGATGATTAGATGAAGAGAATGAGATGAAACAAAATCAACAAAAGTAAAGATGGTGGTCATTCGTCAGCATCACAAAGCAAACAAGCGACACAGTGTCCAATCAAAGTAAATGTAAATGGGTCAAAAATAATGTATCGCGAAGACATGTTCGCCTATAAGTGAACACTCACCCCAAGAGTTCCCAGGTAAGAGTGACTGGTCCGATTATGTGGATTTGTACGAACACTCTAGCCTTAGACAGAAAACCCAGGGTACAGGCATTCATTCTTCCAGTTTGCACGTGTTCACACTATTAAAACCCAAAACTTTGACGAGAGTTTTGAAAATTCAAAGGGGTTCAAAACCATATAACAGAGGGTTCAAAACCTAGTAATCAATCATCCTAGAACAGATGATTAATTTTCAAAGTGGATTCGGAATCGATGTTCTCGTTGTGGTTATCACCTAAGGATAGGTGAAGTGCATGTTTTAAAATCTAAACACAAGATAACTTGTGTTAGGGTCCTAGAAAGTTATAGTCTAGGTCAGAGTATTACTAATAACCTAATTCCCTATAACCATTGGCTCTGATACCAACTCTTCTGTCACACCCCGACCACGTGGAACAATCAAACGTGGCGGAAACGTCGGGGAGTGTTGTAACAGAATTAATTGTTTCACAACCATGGCATGCAAAGTTACGTTTTATTTATCAACAATAGAGTAACATTGTCTTAAACATGAAAACCAAGAGTACATAACATAGTTAAACTAAGTCTATCTTCATTTTATGTCTCTAAGGTACAGGCCCGCCCTAGTGTCATGATCATCGTCCTATGCAAAAGCTCCTGAAAACACATGTGAAAATAGGTACGTCAGCATAAAAATGCCTGTGAGATACATAGGTTTTGTGAAAATAGGATTCATGACTTAAGATTTAGAACTGTTTAACAAAATTCAATCATGAACCTTGTAAATCGTTTTGTTTTGTAAATCATTTAAAAGTGATAAGATCAGATGATACGTATAGATAAAAGACTAATGTATGGTTAAATGAATAACCAAGTAAAATGAGTTGTATAAAATAAACTATATTGCAAACCAAAGCCTTGTGAAAACGTGCTACTTGTGTAAGATGTATAAGTCAAAAGTGAATAATTTAAGTAACGCTATGATATGTAATATAATACAAACACTTATATATAAAAAGTACCAGTGGCGTATTTACCATGTTTGTATTATACTACTCACATCTCGTTACTTAAGTCACTCAAACCAACCAATCAATGAATGTATAATGTCTATGTTTAAACCAATTGTCAAAAGTCCTTGTATAAACCTTGGCAAATGTTAAAGAGTCCAAATGTAGTCAAGTAATGTGTAACAAATGTTATGTATTGTAAATAAAGTATTGTCAGGGCTTCTTGGTGTGCCTCTAATTTCGTCAGGGCTTCTTTATAAAGACTGTAGTGTTATGATGGAAAAGCTTGACAAACGTATCATGCATTGGAGAAATAAATTACTCTCGTTTGCTGGCAGATTGCAACTCATTGTTTCCGTCTTGTCCTCTATGCACATTTACTGGTCCTCTGTCTTCTTATTGCCAATACGGGTCACTCATGAATTGGAGGCGAAGATGCGGAATTTTCTTTGGGCCCAAGACTCTACGTTTCAAAAAGGTAAAGCGAAGGTTTCTTGGAAAGTAGTTTGTCTCCCTAAATATGAAGGCGGATTGGGGATTCGGCGATTAGGAGATGTTAATAAAGCTCTCATGACTAATCATATTTGGAGTATTGTCACGAAAAGAAAATCATTGTGGGTGGAGT
Organism: Helianthus annuus; assembly: GCF_002127325.2. Classification (NCBI taxonomy): domain Eukaryota; kingdom Viridiplantae; phylum Streptophyta; class Magnoliopsida; order Asterales; family Asteraceae; genus Helianthus; species Helianthus annuus. Next base: position 83,187,271 of record NC_035442.2, read on the forward strand.
GGGTGCACAGTTACAGGTTAAAAGGTAATAGTTTCTGGTTATCTAAAATTATTTCCAATAGTTGCTACTCTTGGAGAAAGCTCCTTCAACTTAGACCGCAAATGAGAGATTTTTTCTGGTCGGATGTTGGTGATGGTACACGGACCTCGGCTTGGTTTGATTATTGGTGCGATATAGGGCCGCTTGGTAACTTTATTTCCCCTAGAACCATTGCTAATGCAGGATTTCGATTGGAGGATTCGGTGTCTGACATTCAGTTAAATGGAGAATGGAAATGGCCGGTTGCTTGGAGGGATTTATTCCCAGTCTTAATTCAGCTAGATCAGTTCCACGTAACCCCGAACAAAATTGACAGAATCATGTGGCGTGATGGTAGTGATCGGAAAGATTTTTCGACTTCATGTGTATGGAATACGATTCGGTATAAAGAAACGGAAGTAGAATGGAGCGCTATTGTCTGGTTTAACCAATGTATCCCTCGGCACGCGTTTCTCATGTGGTTGATCATGCGAGGTAAATTACTTACGCAGGATAAAATTCTAAGCTGGGATTTGTCTAGGCGGAAGAATATGAACATGATGTGTTGCTTATTGTGCTATGCAAATCATGACTCCCATAGTCATTTGTTTTTTGAATGTAACTACTCGGCAAAAGTTTGGGATATGGTGAAACGTAAGGTGGGTATGGACTCGGTTCAACCTAAATGGGCTGATATTGTGAATTGGTTACTTCATCGGTCCAAGTCTAAACTAGCCGCGGATTATGTTGCTAGAGTGGTGGTAGCGGCTACGGCTTATGTTGTTTGGCAGGAACGCAATGCTCGGATCTTTAAAAATCAACTAAGACCGCCAGAAACTGTTGGTGCTCACATAATACAGCTGGTTCGATACAAGTTAATGGGAGCAAGACTGAAGAATACTGCTAATGTTCGAAGACTATTGAGCGAATGGGAAGTCCATGGCAAAGAGATTTTGGATGATGGGGGCTGATCAGTGTTGATTTGTTTTTAGTTGTTCCTAGTTTGTCAGGCTAGTTGTTTCTTGTGTTGATTTGTTAGTTGCTTGTGTTTTGGTTTTGGCTTACGTTCATGGGGTATGCCTCATGATCGAACTAGTGTAGACTCTCTACACTACTTGGTTTGTATTGTTTGTGTTGATATATAGAATCACCGGGGTAACCCTTTACCCAAAAAAAAAAAAAGTATTGTCACATAACCAAATGTAGAAAATGTACAAAACAGAGTATTTTGAATATATCAAAAAGTTATGTTTTGTAAAGTAAAAGCATGTTACATTGATACATACATTTATGTGGTAAGTTAACGCATACATTCAAGCCTTGAGACAGTCGGATAACCCTAAGTCAAGGTTATCAAAAGAAATGTTTTCGGATTCAGTCATTCCTTACATCCAAACAAACCCGGGATGTCAGGAATGGGATTTGTCAAGTCCTATGGTACCACTACTTACTACCGAGCGGCGTAGCTAATGTTAATGAACGTATATAAGTCCCGTTTGTGCAAACCAAATGTTATAGCAAGTGTAAACATGTTATATGAAAACAATGTACTATGTATGCTAAGTTAACATACAAAGCAGAAAAGTCATGTAAATCAATGTGCTAGCATGCTATCAGTCAACATACATAGCAGAAATGTAAAGTAAAACAATGTACTAAGTATGCTAAGTAAACATACATAGCGAAACAATGTAATGTAAATCATGTACTAATAGTGTACTAATGAGCATAGCAAGTATATGATGTGAAAACAGGAAAGCACGAAAGTAACAAGTAGGCACATGTGTTTCACCCCAAAATGTTTGGAAAACAGTAAAAGAGGGGTCTATGTACTCACATAAACACCTTGAAAACATTTAAAAGATGGGGTTCTATGTACTCACATAAACACCTTGAAAACATTTAAAAGATGGGGTTCTATGTACTCACTTGAGATTGCTTAGAAGTCCTTGTGTAACAACCAAACAATGCTAGAGATCACGGATATCAAACGACACCTAATATAGGAAACTATGTTAATATACCGGACCTAAAATCGGAGGATTTGATAGAATGAGGGTTCATAAACCAAGTGAGTATGGAAACTCATGTAATATGGTTTAACAAAGCCCACATACTAAAATGAAACCTAACCTAAGTGCTTACGACCCATTACAACCCGTTTAGGTAGCTTATGCCACTTTAACGCGTCGTTCGCGTAAAACGCGTTCGGAACGCCTAACTAGCCCTATGATAAGTAAAATATGACTTAGCATGTCTAATATTGTTGCCAAATCAGTTTAGATATCAAAAGTCATGTTACATATGTTTAATATGAATTTTGGCGTAAAAAGGGCGTTTTGGTAATTTACCTAGGGATATATACTACCTATCATACAACTACTCAAACGATGTGACCATAAGGTATAACCTCGGAAGGTTATTCCCTACACAACTATGGTCACCTAAATGTGTGTGGTCGGATCCTAATGATCGACCAAATGGGTCGGGTTCGAAAGTATAAGCGATTGTTTAGATCGCTTACCTTACGACCCTATAAAAGCACTAAACTAAAAGCGACGAGCTAAGCATGTTAATACATGCTTAACTAAGTTTAGAAAACATGTTTGGTATCAAAAGAAACGGTTTTGACACCTATGAGTAGTTTGGTTACAAAATACGCAAGAATGCGCATTTTGGCCGAAACTATGACTCGTCACTGAGTGTAGATAACGTGGTAATCAGTAGGTATAGTCACTATGGACTATAACCATCGTGATCACGCTCACGTTATGAAGTTCAAACGAACTTCGTGTTGACCATAAACTGGTCAACGCAGAAAGTCAAACATAGTTTGACTTTAGGACTCGAAAAGCGATAAAAGAATGAAAGAACACTTACGAAAGGTCCCCGAAAGCTAATCTTGATCCAGGAGCTTAGGTATGAAGCAATGGCCTCAACTTAGAGCTTTTAGATCAGATTTGTGGGTTTTTGCAAGAATGGGGGGGGGGTATTTATAGGATATGCAAGATCCTTAGGATCGTTTATCGATTTACGTGCTCGAATCTCATCCGTACAAGTGTCAAAATGCTATGGTATCACAATGTGACCCCAACCCCAGGGATTTGCAAGAGGCATTGCCCTTTGGAGTGCTGAAAGGCTGCTAACAGCTGTGAAAACGAGTTTCTGCATATCTGGGGGGCTGTCGCGGGCCGCGTAAAGGATCACCCTGGGCTTACGCGGGCCGCCTGGATGTCCTGATCAGAAAACAACTTTCAAAAATGACAGTTTAGGTCCCTGTTGTGGTTTAAGGCCATTTCCGACATGTTTAAGGCCCGTTAAGCCATCTTTAAGGCCCTAAAATGATGCTTAAACATTGTGGACATGAAACATGCTCAAAAATATGCCGGATGTCGGTTTGTTTGGCCGTACGATCGCGATGTTTGGTTAATTACGACGGAATGCGCATAAGCGCGAAAAACGATCCAAAATGCGTGACGAATGGATTTTTCTCATGCCAAACACTAAGGCATAATATCAGGATGCTTACATAAATTTTTGGATGTCCGGATGTATCCAGAATGTAAGTTATGCGCGAAAGTGCAAACTTATACACTTTTTGACACTTTTAGTCCCTAAATGAGCCAAAAGTTTATTTTAGCACACCGAACCCCTCAAAGCCTATTTCTAAGCTATGTAAAGGGTATTTATGGTATGTTTAACTTATGGTCATGGTCCGGAATGTCTGTTACAGTTCAAATTGGCATACTTTCGCAGTTTGTCAAATTTAGTCCCTGTAAGAGAATTAACTTGTTTTTGCCATACCAAAGCCTTTAAAACTTATTTATAAGTTATGTAAAGGTTATTTAAGGTATGTTAAGTATATGTTGATGTTCCGGAGTATTTGTGGCATTAAACTGAGTATGTTTACGCACCAGTTTGTGTATAATTCTCCAGAAAGCGATGTAGAGTTTGAAATTGAACAAAAGTCAAAACATGGAAAATGTAAAACATAAACAAACAAACATTGGGATCAAATAACATTGTTTTATTGATAACTGAACTGTTCACAATGATTTCAAGCACAAATGTTACACCCGTTTCATCGGGGAGGTTGTGACGAAACAATCTTTGTTTCGTCGGGATGTTCTTGGCGAAACGCACTTGTTTCGTCGAGTTGGTTCAGGGTGTAAAGTTTAAAGTTTCTAACTTCTAAACAGATTAACAAACAGGTATCAGCTTGAATCACATAACACAATACTCACAATACATTTAGCATGACACAAACGTGTGCGGTTACAAAGCAAACAAATCATATAAACCGCCAACTTAACAATTTAACATGCATTTAATGCGAAAACAGAATCTTGGAAACTCGAGTTGTCACAGTGGTGGCCGACACCCTCAGTCGAAAGGATACTACACATAGGCGTGTACGAGCGTTGCAACTCACTATTCAGTCTAGTCTTCCTTCTCAGATACGAGATGCTCAGGTAGAAGCATTGAAACCAGAAAACGTCAAGGCTGAAGCCCTACGTGGCTCAAGGCAGCGGTTAGAACAAAAGGAAGATGGCGCCTATTACGTAGCAGGACGCATCTGGGTCCCTCTTTATGGCAACTTACGCGAACTTGTAATGGATGAAGCACATAAGTCTCGCTATTCAGTACATCCAGGTTCGGATAAAATGTACCACGATCTCAAAACTACGTATTGGTGGCCTAGCATGAAAGCCCACATAGCAACTTACGTTAGCAAGTGCTTGACTTGTGCGAGAGTCAAGATAGAATACCAGAAACCATCGGGCCTACTCCAGCAACCAAAGATACCACAATGGAAATGGGAAGATATTCCCATGGATTTTGTTACTGGCCTCCCTAGATCTCAACGCGGAAATGACACTATTTGGGTGATCGTGGATCGACTCACAAAGTCTGCTCACTTCTTGGCTATCAAGGAAACGGATAAGTTATCCACTCTAGCAGACGTGTACTTAAAGGAAGTAGTATCGAGGCACGGAGTGCCAACCTCTATTATTTCAGATCGTGATGCATGTTTACTTCCGAACTGTGGCAAGCAATGCACAAATCCTTTGGCTCTCGATTGGACATGAGCACAGCTTATCACCCTCAGACGGATGGGCAGTCTGAGCGCACTATCCAAACTCTAGAAGACATGCTACGTGCATGTGTTATCGATTTCGGTAGCAGCTGGGAAACACATCTCCCGTTAGTGGAGTTTTCGTATAACAACAGTTACCACACCAGCATTCAAGCCGCTCCATTTGAGGCATTGTTCGGGCGTAAATGCCGATCACCTCTTTGTTGGACAGAGGTGGGTGATAGTCAGATCACGGGTCCAGAACTTGTAGTTGATGCTACAGAAAGGATTGCACAGATACGACAACGAATGGCGGCAGCTCGTGACCGTCAGAAAAGCTACGCTGATAAGCGCAGGAAACCACTCGAGTTCTAGGTTGGGGATCGAGTGCTACTCAAAGTCTCACCTTGGAAAGGTGTAGTTCGTTTTGGCAAACGAGGCAAGCTCAATCCGCGGTATGTCAGATCTGAAGAAGTGTCTGTCAGATGAGACCCTCATAGTTCCTTTGAAGGAGCTCACTATCGACGATCAGTTGTGATTCGTCGAAGAACTAGTTGAAATCACGGACCGGGATGTTAAGGTCCTCAAGCACACCAGAATACCGCTCGTTCGAGTTCGTTGGAACTCCCGTCGTGGCCCAGAGTTCACCTGGGAACGCGAAGACCAAATGAAACAAAAGTATCCCCAATTGTTCGCAAACACTACAACCACAATTATATTCAACTACAATACGTAAAAAGTGCTATATGAAATGGGGGGGCTCTGGGCGATTTTGGGCGATCCTGAGCGATTCATCTCAACTCTAGGTTTTTCAATCCCTACCTGATCTTCATCGATTTTATTAGCTTTAAGGGTTGGGTGATTGAAGGTTCGGCTTAGGGTTTCTTTGCTAGAGTTGTTGTTCTCGTGTTCTTGATCCGATCAGGTTATTTACTTTTGATTTCGGTTTGTTGTCCATTGTAAGTAGGTATTATTGATCAGATTAAGGTGTTAGTTCCGGCGATTGTGGGATACCAGTTGCTGTTTGATTTGCATAATCATTCAATATTAGGGTTTGGTTGGCGAGTGGTGTTGTCAATTAGCAGATCTGTTTTGGTTCGACAGGGTTGCGGCTGCCACTTAGGGTTTATTCAGGTTTCGGCAACTCATGTTATGGATGAACAGATTGCAGAAAATTCAAATGTATTTGCGAGAAAGATCAAGAATATTGATGGAAAACCATTTGAGCCAAGACAGAATTCACAAATTCCTACGGTTTCAGAAGTGGGTAATAAGAAGGTTCGGTTCATGTTACCGCTGAATGATACTGACTACGTTCTTGGCTGTTCGGATTCACCAGATGAGGATTATGCAATGGTTTTTGATAGGCGAAAGGTATCATTTGTGCTCCCGCTAAATGATGTTAGCCCTGCTCGTGTCCGAAAGCAGGAACAGGGTGACAATGCTCGAGTACAACAACATCTGTATGCTGATGTGGTTCTAAACAAACAAGTTGAGCAGAGTGGTCCTAAACGGGTTGGTAATCCAAATCAGGCTCAAAGTGAAGAGGAAAGTGCTAGGAAGACCAATGATGTGGCTAACCAAGTACCGAAAGTCAATTTTCGAAAGCTAATCTCAGATGCCTCATTGGATGGTGTGGATGTAGTGCTGCCTATTGACTCTGTTCGTCAAGTTAACAACAGGTTAGCTAACACTCTTTATGGTTACTTCCTGGGAGATAGAATTGCATATTCGGTTGTTGATTACTTTGTGAGAACAAATTGGAAGAAACATGGTCTTCAGAAAACGATGATGAATTCAAATGGGTTCTTTTTCTTCAAGTTTGAGGATAGAAAGGGAATGGACGCTGTTCTTGAAGGGGGTCCTTGGATGATCCGTAACAAACCCTTGTTTCTCAACATTTGGTCCCCTACAAACACCCTTAAAAAAGAAGAGTTGAAAAAGGTTGCAGTTTGGGTGAAGTTGCATGACGTCCCTCTAGTGGCTTATTCTGATGATGGGTTAAGCATGCTGGCTTCAAAAATTGGATCTCCTGTGCGGCTGGATTCGTATAATGTTGATATGTGTAATGAGGCTTGGGGACGGAGCAGCTATGCTAGGGCTGTCATTGAAATATCAGCTGATCAGGATTTGAAAGGCACTGTAACTATGGCTATTCCTGAATTGGATCGAAACAAATATGTTACCGAGACTATTCGGGTGGAGTATGAATGGGAACCTCCGAGATGTGCTCACTGCTGTGTGTTTGGGCATGACTCTGAGGAATGTCCTACACGTATTGGCTCAACATCCAAAACTCCTATTAACAGGCCAATAGTAGACGAGGATGGTTTTACTGAAGTTCCGGTTAAGAAGAGTGCAAAGAAGAATGGTTTTCAAGTTAATAACCAGAAGCCTATATTTGAATACAGACCGGTGGATAGGAAGAAAAAGGCCGCTACTTCTCAGCAAGTTTCTACTTCCCATAAAATCCAGACTCATAATCCGTTTTCTTCACTTGAGTCTGTTGGGAGACGGGGAGTTTCAACTCAAGAGAGAAATAAAGGGGGTAGACAGGTTCATGTGGATTTAGATGAGGACAGGGTTGAAGTTGTCTATGATGAAACCAAAGATTCGGGTACATATCCTTCGACTTCTAGTTCAGGGGCAAGCACCTCTTCCACAAAGATCTCGAATGGTTAGATTGTCATTGGTTCGACTTAAGGGGCTGCCGGTTCGTGGTAACTTCATCTTAGATGATGGAGGTTGAAGGTTTTGGTTATGTATTGTTTGTCTGCTAGATATCTTTGCATGATGTGTAGTAGGCTAGGTTTGATGTGATGTCATAGGTTCTTTTATGATTGTTGGCTTACATATATGGGGCATGTCCTGTATATGAACTAGTGTGGAATTCATCCTCACTACTTGTACTTATTTGCGGTTTATAATAGATTCACCGGGGTAACCCTTTACCCCAACAGTACAACCATTACTGAGGCTGAAGCTACTACGGAATTTCGGGACAAAGAAGTGTCTGTCAGATGAGACCCTCATAGTTCCTTTGATGGAGCTCACTATCGACGATCAGTTGTGATTCGTCGAAGAACTAGTTGAAATCACGGATCGGGATGTTAAGGTCCTCAAGCAAACCAGAATACCGCTCGTTCGAGTTCGTTGGAACTCCCGTCGTGGCCCAGAGTTCACCTGGGAACGCGAAGACCAAATGAAACAAAAGTATCCCCAATTGTTCGCAAACAGTACAACCACTACTGAGGCTGAAGCTACTACGGAATTTCGGGACGAAATTCCAAACCAACGGGGGAAGGATGTGACACCCCAGGGGAACCAGGAAAACCATACAACTTAACTAGCTTCCTCAGTGAGTACGTACCAAATTTCGGGAAGAAATTTCTTTCAACTTGGGGATAATGTGACAACTCGTATCAGAATCTATCTATGTGTTTATTGTAACGTATGTGGACCTTATGTGATTATGTAAACTTTGATGATTAAGTGAAATGTTATGTTTATATTATGTGAATTCATGTATGAAGTTATATAATTCGAATCACACAACACAACACAACACAACCCAATCGCACAAGCCCAAGTTGGGCCCCCTTTGTCACATCTCTCTCTCGGCCCACACTTGCATTCGAATCCCGTGATGGGCTCGGCCCATCCCATTTGACGCGCATAACCTCATGAAGAGAGGGTATACTCCTCATTATTTGCTAAACACTCTAAACACACAAACCCTACACTTTCTCTCCTCTCAAAGTCGGCGACCATATCCCTCTTTCTCTCGAGCTTTCTTGTTCGGATTAACCTTTGTTGCACCTACTAACCGGTTAGTGTCATATCATTGTTTGATTGTTAATATGGTTGATGCTTATTGTATGGTTGATTGATGTTGTGATGCTAAAAACGTGCATAGCTATCTAGGGTTTTTGTAGTATAATTGCTAATGGGCTGTTCGACTGAATTAGATGATAGGCGGCTCACATATATAATGTTATTGATCGATATAGGGTTGTCAAAACACATGATGTAACTAATGATCTAGAACTGAATGTATGTAAATCGGCTACCATGAAAGTGTATTCGGAGATTGCTGGTTTATGGTGCATGTTAGTAATGAAGACCTTGAATCTGTTAAATTATTATGCATGATTGGTATGATGATTAAGTTAGGGTTCATGTGAATTTAGTGATGAATGGTTGATTTGATCGATTAAAGCAAACTTGGAAACTGTTAGTGTGTTTTGATCGAATGGATGTATGTTTGGTAACTGTTTGGAGAAGTAATTGTATGCACGTAACTGATTCCCTAAATCATGGCCACATATAACGGATCGCACAAGCTTCCCATCGCACGAGCCTTTCATCGCACAAGATCTGATCTGATCGCACAAGTGTGATCGCACAAGCTTGGTACAACCGATAAAGCACAAGGTACTGCTTAGTTATGCATGATTGCACAAGACCTTGTGGATCGCACAAGGCTTGGGCCACACACAAACTATTTGAACTGTATTACTGTTGGGCCTTAAAGCCCAAATATCAGTCGCACAAGATACATTGTAATCGCACAAGGCTATAGCAAACGCACAAGATTACCAGAATCGCACAAGTTGTTTGTTCGTTTAATAGTTGGGCTGTATAGTTTGGGTTGCATGCTCTGGGCTGGGAACTATTGGGTTTCATTTATTGAATCGCACAAGACCATTGGGCTAATGAACTTGTGCGAGCCCAACCATCTGAGTCGCACAATTTGGGCATTTTGTGTGTACTTGACTGTTAACGTGATTATACGTGTTTGCGATGATCAATACGTGTTCGCAACCTGTTAGCTTATGTGCACTGCTTGAACCTAGACCTGACTTGTATGGTAACCATGTTAGGACGTGGTTGACCACATATAGCTCAAGCAACCTTTCTGTGTATCTGCCGAGCAAACCAAGGTGAGTTCACACTCTTACCAAGGCATGGGATTTCCAAGGGTTGGGAATGGGTAAACGAACAAAACGATAATTACTACCATCCTCTGGGAGTAGGATGCCAAGATTACACACTGGACCAAACCTTTATCATTGAAGTCCCTCATTATATCGACTTAATCGCCAAGGCCTATGGCGAGCGGGTCATTAGTTAATAGCGCTATTAGGTTTAACAAACCTCACCCCGTGTCGTCCGAACGGGCGTGTACTAATGGACTATGGGCAAAGGGTCAATGCTGATAGACATTGACTTAGGGCACCTCTTGCATTTACGTAGCAGTCGATACACACGGTCTAGTAACACATGGGAAGCCCCCACTAATCTTCGCACACATGTCTGGGAGACCGCGATACGAATTAATACGACATATGGTTTACAAAACGAACATATGGTTTATGAAACGAACACTATAACCAAACAACCAACTGTGAACTCGCTCAACTTTGTTGTTGACTCGTTGTTACATGCCTTGCAGGTCGTTAGGTACTCAGGGAGCTTGCACAGGGAGGCGCGGTCGTTGTGGGACATGACAGTGTGTGTCATGCTAAAAACATTACTTTATTTCGTACTTAATGCTTACATTGGGTTTTACAATTATGCTTCCGCTAAACACTTAACTACATTTTTTATTTGAAACACCTTTCATATTGTGTGGTTGAATTTTACTTCTTACTTGTTATGTCCAATATGATTGGTGGCTTGATCCTGGTCAGTCACGCCTCCAAGCGGTGGTATTCCGCATGTGGATTTTGGGGGTGTGACAGTAACCCATTAACAACTTGATACATACATGAATACTTGATTTATACATGAATACTTGATTTTCACAAGATACATACCATGTTTTTCATACAAAGTATACAAACGTTTAATACAAGAACTGCATGAATTCACACCAACATTATGTTGACGTTTTTCCAAAACTCACATGTATTTCAGGTAACTAGAAGTGGATGTGCGCGCGGCTTTACTCATGCTTGTGGATGTCACTTATGTTTATCTTTAAATAAAGTTGTAAACTTTTAAGACAATGTTTTATGCTATCTCGTGATGTAAACGCTAAACTTATGTTTTCAAATTATGGAATATTTGGTATTTGAAGTTATTTTTATGAGCATGTAGTATGTTTACCTTTCGTATGCAATGAGAACCTTTCATGATCACACCTCGTGCTTCCGCCGTAGAAAGGGGTGTGACAAAGTTAACAAGAAGTTTCTGCCCAGCTAAGGGGCTCGTGCCCCGCGACCATAATAGCTCTAGGGGGTCGCGCCCCATGAGCACTTTGCAGAACAGTTTTAGTTTTTGGCAAAATCAGCCCCTGCAGCCTCCAAACTTGTTTTTCGACGCGTTTAACCACAGTTAACCCAATTTTAAGGATTTACAAGGATGTTAAAGTATAGGGGACTGGAAATATGCTTGGAAATTTCATGGATGTCGGTTCGTTCGGTCGTGTTTTGCATTAATTACGACGGAAACTCGAACGAAAGCGAAAACGATCCAAATTGCGTAACGAATGATATTTTTGCATTCCCATCACTAAAATACAATATTTTAATGATTAGAAAAACTTTTGGATGTCCGGATATGGTCAGAACGCAGATTATGCACGAATTTGCATACTTTCGTAGTTTTGATGCTTTTAGCCCCTGTGACCAAATAAGGTTACTGTTCACAAACCGAACCCCTCAAAACTTCTTTCTAAGTTATGTAAAGGGTATTTAAGGTATGTTTAGCTTATGTCACTATTCCAGAGTGTACGTCGCTACGCGAATTTGCAGATTTTTGCAGTTTGTCGCAAATAGTCCCTGTGGTTGAATAAACTTGTTTTTGCCATACCAAACCCTTCAAAACTTATTTCTAAGTTATGTAAAGGTTATTTAGGGCGTTTATCTTATGTCACTGTTCCGGAATGTACGTTGCGTTAAACTGATTACGTTTACGTAATAGTTTGGATAGAACTTTCCAGAAAATGTTTAAGAGTTTGAAATCGAACAAAAATCAAAACGTGCAAATGTCAAACATAAATAAAAAAATCTTGGGATCAAAACTCGTTGTTTTATTGATAATCGAATTGTTTGGAGTTATACAATGATTACACAAGCACAAATGTCACAGTCTCCTCTACTTTAGGAAATTTTGATAGAAATTTATTTAGAGGAAACTTGTGAGAATAGGTGTGGATATTTCCCCTTCATTTGATCTTCACGTTCCCAATTAAATTCTGGACCACGTTTGGATTCCCAGCGAACTTTGACAATCGGTATGCGCTTGCGTTTGAGCTTCTTAACTTCACGGTCCAATATTTCCACAGGCTTCTCGACAAAGTGCATATATGTAAAACCCAATAACTGGATCCATATATGAACATGCATGCTATCATAATATAACCATAGGGTGTTTTAGAATACTACCATTCAAAGAGCAAGGAGATATGAAGAAGATGATATTCTTGAATGGAAATCTTCAAAGGAGAAGACCTCAAGCTTGCATACCCCAAGCCTCCAACGAACAACTTATGTTGTTAGGATTTTTACACTTGTAAACTCACTTGAAAAAAATCCCTCTTGATCAACCACCTTGGTCGAAAGTTTTGAGAGAAAAAATTGAGTTTTGCAACTTGAATCTTGCTTGTTCAAAGTTTGTGAGAGAATGGTTGTTATAAGAATCAAAACATGTATAATCTTTTATAAAAGTTGCATGAAATCTTAGTGGTGAAAACACCTTGGGAAGCCCTCCAAGGGGCCGGCCACATGGGGCCTCCACTCTCACCCAATCAAAATTTTTTCCATTAAAATTTTAAATCTAGTTTATATTTTATAACTTTTATAAAATATAACATAACATCTTATAAGATTTATGCAACCTTTTAAATGTTAATTAACCCATCAAATAACAAAACAAAATATTCTCTCAAAAATAAATAATCCATATAATTTATTAGTTTCTCAAGTGCAATTATTTTTTTTGGGTAAGGGTTACCTCGGTGATTTTATATATCAACAAACCAAAAAAATACAAGTAGCGTGGAAAAAACCTGTTGGGATTGAACCCTACCAGAGGAACAGATAGTGTAAAGGCAAAATCGGATTACATCAGAGGACTACAATAAGCAGCAGTTTACACTTTGCTTTCCCCTTGACAGTGGTAATCTAACAGCTGATGGATCTTAAATGCTGCTCACTACAACAACTGATGAACCAAACACTGATGATACTCTAAAGACTGCTGAAGACAAACAATGTTGCTCTATCTACTGCTGTTTGCTAAGTACTGCTGAAGACTCAAGCACTGCCCACTCAAAGACTGATCACCTTTGAAGAAAGCACTGAAGTTCAACACCAGTGCTCAGGCTACAACAGTGGAACGTGAAGCAGTAGTTATCTCTAGTTTTGTATTATACTGATTATCAGATGTTGCATATCAGTAGTTTGTATAGAACAGTGTTTATAGGTTGTTAGGTCGTTAGATGTCACTATCATGGTGACGTCAGCTAAGATGCTTCAGTGGTTTGGACTGCCTATAAATGTAACAGTACAATTGATTAACTGAGTGGATTCTTTCTCTTCAGTCCAATCCTTTCATCTTGTGCAACCAACCTTGGGGTATCAGGCTGAGGGGGAGCTTAGTTCTGTAAACATGTTGTAATCATTTGCTTTGTATTTCAATCATTCAAGTTAATGATAAGCATTTGTTTATCAAACTATTTCCTCTTTGGTTGTGTTTACAAAGTTTGTATACAATTCCGCTGCACTTTACATAATTTTATATTCACTGAATGTTCATTTTGTACAAACAAACACAATCATGAGAGCCTCCGATCCTAACAATTGGTATCAGAGCTTGGAATCTTTTTCAACCACTGCTCCTCCTGCTCAAGCACCTGCTCAACAAGCACCTGCTGCAAATGAGTTATGGAATCTTTTTCAACCACTGCTGGAAAAACAAAAGTAGATGGCAGATCAGCAGCATGCCATACATGTTCAAAAGCTGACAAATATGGTGGAATCAAGATTCAAGGATACTCAGGCGGATATAAAAGCTATAAAAGCTCACATTCAAAATGCCTCTGGAAAAGTTCCCTCCACTGTTCTCTTCATGAACGAACCCTTCTCAGATAATGCCAAAAAGGGGGAGAAGATCAAGTGGAAGAAAAAGGGAATTAATGATGGTATGTATGTTGAGCCAGAAAATAGTCAAACCAAAACTGCAGTATCAACACACATCACATCACCACACACCACCACAACTACTGTTCCACCACCATCTGTGTCTACAGCACAAAAACCACCATTAACATCACAAACAGCCAAACCATTATCACCCCCTGCCAAAAAGCAGAAGACAACAGATGTTACAACATCTGTTGTAATGGCAACAGTGGTTGAAACACCAGTTGTTTCAACTACTGTTAGTCAAGCACTGATCACCACTCAAACAACTGCCATCATAACCCCTGCTCAAAAGCAGAAGACATCTGCTGACACATCAGTAGTTGTAATGACAACAGCTCTCACCTTTCCTACATCACAACCAAAGCTCTTCAGTAGAAAAAGAAAGCCAATCTCTGCCGATGAGGGTATACATGATCCTAATGCTGCACAATATCCACTGGAACTTGAAGCTATCAAAAATGAGATGAGGTAATTCTATACAGAAGAAGATCCTTCAAAAAGAAGATTCTCCTCACTCATAGGCTACATGCCACCAGAGGATATGGATGATTACCTCAAGCTCAAGGCAAGGCAAGCTAAACTAAGAGCTAAAGTTGAGAGTGAAAGTGAAGGTCTAAGCGAAGAAGGCATTGCTAAAAGACTGGATTTCTTCCTCACTAAAGTAAAGCAGATAGAAGTGTTTGCACAAGAACTGAACAAAGAAAATGTTGAACAACGAAGAAAGTTAAGAAAACAATACCTAGCCTACATCATGAAAGAAAAATTCTATCCCGCTGAAGAAAAACAGTTTGAAGAATGGCCACTAATCGCTCTAAAGCATGAGGCTGATAGGATTGACAGAATCAAGAACGATCCTACAAAGAAGAAGAATGCTCCAAACTGGAGCAAATTCAAAAAGCTCATTGCTGACCTCACTGCTGAGTACAAAAGAAAGAAAAAGGAGCTGGTGGAAGCAAAAATGGATACTGCTGAAGCCATATCAAAGTGGTCAAAACAGCAAACTGATGAAGCCTATGAAATGCTAAAGAAAAGAAAAATAACTGTTTCAAGTGCTTCAAAGAAACGTGAACAAATGATGAAGCTTGAACAGCAGATTGAAAACCTCAGAACATTGTTCAAATCAGCAGACAAACCCACTCTTGTGATAAACCAAGAAGAAGGAAAACAGCTGTCAAAGAAAAGGAAGCAGAGTACTTCAAGGACACCATCGTGAAAATGGGTCTAAAAGAAGACAGCTCAACAAAGCTTCAAAACCTTGTTAAGAAGGTATTAAACAAACCTGCATCACCAAACACTACAACAGACATGTCAGAAATTGAAAGGCAAGAGCTTATTGAACAAGAAACTGCAGAAGACATAGCTGCAGCAAACAAAGTCATTGAAGAAGCCTTCAAAAGAATGTCTGAAAGTTTGCAAGTGTTTACAAGGCCATCATCCCCCAACTCATCAAAGAATAAATCTCTCCCAAGAAACCCATTAGGATTTAAAATACTAAAGTGGATGTCTGATCAAAAGACCCACGTATTGACTTTGGTCAGATCCAATGGCGAAATGAAGTACATATCAAGGAAAGAAGCACTTGGCCTTGGTGTTGAAGATCTGCAGGATCTCCTTGAACTTACATTGTGTAGGGATGAGGATGACCAGAGTTCTAAGGAATTTGAAGCTGAATTTAAGAAACAAGCTAAGGAACTCTTGATGAGGAATAAAGGTCCTGAATAATGAAGGGTTTTGGCATTATCTGTTCCAGGGGAGATTGTTGGGATTGAACCCTACCAGAGGAACAGATAATGTAAAGGCAAAACCGGATCACATCAGAGGACTACAATAAGCAGCAGTTTACACTTTGCTTTCCCCTTGAGAGTGGTAATCTAACAGCTGATGGATCTTAAATGCTGCTCACCACAACAACTGATGAACCAAACACTGATGATACTCTAAAGACTGCTAAAGACAAACACTGTTGCTTTATCTACTTCTGTTTCCTAAGTACTGCTGAAGACTCAAGCACCGCCCACTCAAAGACTGATCACCTTTGAAGAAAGCACTGAAGTTCAACACCAGTGCTCAGGCTACAACAGTGGAACGTGAAGCAGTAGTTATCTCTAGTTTTGTACTATACTGATTATCAGATGTTGCATATCAGTAGTTTGTAAAGAACAGTATTTATAGGTTGTTAGGTCGTTAGATTTCACTATCATGGTGACGTCAGCTAAGATGCTTCAGTGGTTTGGACTGCCTATAAATGTAACAGTACCCTGTACTGTTACATTTGATTGACTGAGTGGATTCTTTCTCTTTAGTCCAATCCTTTCATCTTGTGCAACCAACCTTGGGGTATCAGGCTGAGGGGGAGCTTAGTTCTGTAAACATGCTATAATCATTTGCTTTGTATTTCAATCATTCAAGCTAATGATAAGCATTTGTTTATCAAACTATTTCCTCTTTGGTTGTGTTTACAAAGTTTGTATACAATTCCGCTGCACTTTACATAATTTTATATTCACTGAATGTTCATTTTGTACAAACAAACACAATCATGAGAGCCTCCGATCCTAACAATTGGTACCAGAGCTTGGACAGTCAAATTCGATCTAACAATCAATTTGACATAACAGTTCAGCTCACAAATCATTGATACTAAGGTTGGTCGTATTTTAGTTGAAAAACAGAGTAACAAGAAATCACGTTCAAAGTGATGACTCAAATGCTCTGTAAAACAACCAAGATGTCATAAGATTCACAAATCTCATACAGCTGGTGATATCATGCACAAATCATTCATAGTTTCCAGATCTGGAAACTTATCCGGCAACTATGGTATGTTAATCTTCATTCAAAAATTGATTTCAACTATTGTTATGAAATTTGTGATGTTTTCATCATATTTTTACACTAAAGTATGCTCCTCAGATTAGCAAAACCTATGTTCATATAAACACTAGTGTTCTGCTAACATAGAAAGAGGGAAATAAAGCTTTAGTCAAAATTTCTTATGTGCTCAAAGGCAGGTTGAGAATCCTCAAAAGGACCAAATCAACTTTGTCAAAACACATTGATAAAATAAAGTGTCAAAATAGTCTTAATCATACGTAATGTGAGATCTGGTAATAAAACATGTACAAATGTAGCTAGATCTCTCAAAATATTACTTCAAAATGATTCTGGACTAATCTTCTTCAAAATAACATCTCCTAGTGAGTATTTCTGTACTTGTGAATGGGAAGGGTAAAAAGGGTAAAAAGGGAAAAAGAAAATGAACAAATCTCAAAGTGTGGCTATCTCAAAACTTTTGAATCCAAGAGAAAAAGAGTATAAGCATAAAACACTCTTGAGGTTACAGTTGGGTAAAACAATGAAGTCATGCATGTGACAACTCGAGTTTCCAAGATTCTATTTTCGCATTTATTGCACGTTCATTGTTTGTTTAGTGGTTTATTTGCACAATTAGTTTGCTGTAAAACTGTAACGTTGTGATTCAGTTAAGTATATGGTATATTGAGCATGGTTATGTGTTAATTATGAATGATTTGTCAAATGCATGAACTTGGTGGTGAAACTGTGAAATTGTTTGAGATGGTGTACTATTGTAAAAGTTAATACTTGAGGATGTAGAGAGTAATTAGTGAAATCCTAGTGATATTTAACCCTAATCCCTTTTCACTAATCATTACACAAAACAGAACACGTACTTTCATTCTCTGATTCTCTGGCAATCATCATCACCTTCATCATTGGCACAAGATATTCATCACTCTTGATTTCCATACTCTAACTAGAATCAATTCAAGGTAATCGTTTATTGATTGTTTGATTGTATTAATTCTTGATTCTTCTAATACGTGTAAACCCTAGCTTTCATATGATGGTTCTGTGTTTTGATTGATTCTGATTATTGTGATAATGATGTTGATTAGTGTATGATCATTTGCCTGATGTTAAGACACAAGACATGTTAGAATGATTGACTGATAATTGATTCCTGCTCTGCTAAATGTGTGATTTAGGGTTCCTGTTCGTATGAATGTAACTGTTACGCTACTCATTCTATGTTTCTGTGCGTAACTAGGGTTTTAGTGTCATTATGCATTATGTCCGACTTTTAAATGTGCTTGTTGTCTGAGTTTTGTGAGGAGCATAACTGTCCGAACTTTTGTAGCAAGGTTAATAGGTCCGAACTTTGGACATTTTGCATATAGTCCGAGTTTTAATAAGTGATGTCCGAGATCTTGCTTATAAACTCATAGTCCGAGTTTTCAATGTGGTGGCCTTTGTCCGATCTTGTGATAATAATATCCTGTCCGAGCTTTTAAAAGGACATGAAGTCTGAGTTTTCTTTGTATGTAAGGGGGTGTCCGACTTTTAAATCAAGCACACTAGTCCGACTTTTGTAAAGCATCTAGTCCGAGTTCTATTAGGATAGGTGGTCCGACCTTTTAATGATAAAAGGTGGTCCGACCTTTTATCAACATAAGGGGGAGGGGCTTGTCCGAATTTCATAGGGGGAGCCCCTTTGGTCCGATCTTTATACAAGGAAAGGGGTCCGAGTTTTTCATAGACAACAAAGGTCCGACTTCTTTTGCTTGCCTTTAGAGGTCCGACTTTTACAAGTATGTTACATGCCCGAACATTATGCACCTCACAAGGGGGATCCGACTTTTAATGGATTTTATAGGTCCGATGTTTGTTAAGGTTATCTTGTCCGAATTTTTTTGCATGCTTATGTCACACCCCCAAAATCCACCCGCGGAATACCACCGCTTGGGAGCGTGACTGACCAGGATCAAGCCACCAATCATATCAAACATAGCATTTAATAATAAAAGTAATCAATGTAAATCATCATGACATGATTGATGTTCCAAAACCAAACATCGTTTAAATAGCGGAAGCATAGTATGTAATCTCAAAGTAATTATAAGTTCGAATAACGTTCATGAATCCAAATCCCACAACGACCTGCTCCTCCCTGTGCAAGCTCCGTAATGTACCTAAGGTCCTGCAAGGCATGCAGCAAATAATCAACAAACTAGTTGAGCGAGTTCACAGAAAGTAAGTTCATAGTGTAATGCATAAGTATAGCTAGTGGGGGCTTCCCATACTAGTGTGTAATAAAGGTGGGGGCTTCCCATGTTCATCCTGGTTAATGAGGGCTTCTCATTAACGGTACTTACTAGACTAACTTCCGACCATGTGTTCTTCTTTACCGAGAACAGGAAAACGTACAGGGTCACGTAGGCTTTACGTGACGTGCCCTTCCCCGAGGACAGTGGTACGCGTGGGGGCTACGTAGGCTTTACGCAGCGTGGCCTTCCGACCTGGAAGCCAGTAGATGGTATTGGGTTACGTAGGCTTTACGTAACGTGTCCTCCCGACCCGGGAGACATAAGGCAAGTATACTGGGTTACGTAGGCTTTACGTAACGTGTCCTGACTAACCTGAGGACGATGGTCTATAGTCTGGTATATGCGTAAGTACGAGTAATCATTCCATATCCATCATATCCAACCCAATTCCCAACCCGGGAATCCCATGCCTTGGCTGTGTGAACTCACCTTGGTTTGCTCGGCAGATACACAGAAAGTACAAGTAGCAAGTAAATGATCACTCACGTCCTATCATGGTTATTATACGAGTCAGGTTCGTATATAGCACGTATATAGTAATCACGTATAGTCATGGCAAACATGTACGCACGTAAACAGATAAGACATAGCATGTGAGGATCCAATTGTTCTAAGTCCATTCATACCCGGCCCAATAGCATAACAGCCCAATATCATAATCAGTTAAACAAATAACCAAGTGTCCGGCCCAAATCAGTTGGGCCTGTAATAGTCCAATAGCAATAGTCCACAAATCAAATCATTGGGCCCGTGACAGTGAAGGCCCAACAGTGTACGCGTAATGGTGGTCTCGACTCGCAACGGAGATCTCGAGTCGCAACCGGAGATTACGAGTCGCAACGGCTGGTTGCGAGTCGCAAATGGAGATCTCGGTTCATCATGGTCTGGTTACGAGTCGCAACGGGACTCGCAACCGTGGTTCCGGCTGGTGCTGTTAGTGGTCTCGAGTGGGGTTCCGACTCGCAACGAGTGATGCCGAGTCGCAACCGCGTGCGTAACTGGTTTCCATAATTCCTGCATTGACTATCCCGTGATTCTAGCAAACATCTACGGCAGTTTCGAAATCAGATCAATCACAGAAATTCATCAACAGTTGATTTAGATTTCATGCATATTCATAACCATTCAAGAACATCGAATCAACGTGAACTGCATTCATATGAACAACAATCTATTTCTATGAGCATGTAACCGTGACTAATTACCTAGCCCAAAACTTAGCATATCCACAAGTTAACATCCGAATCCTATAGCATAACAACAGATTTCATCGAGTTTCATCCGATCCGTATGAACATGTTAACAATCCGAAACACATATTAACATTTGATTTATAACAAAGCACACATGTAAACCGGTTCTATCACAATCAACCATACTAGCATCATCCGAATTACATCATGTAATGTTCAAGAATCATATAAAATCATCATGTAAACGCATAGATCATAATATCATCACATACAATCAAATAACAATGTACACTAACCGGTTGGAATCAAAGAGAGGGTGAGCCGAGAAGTGTTGTTCGCCGTTGGGTTCCAAGTAAACGAGAGAGAGAGAGAGCAAAACTTCTAGGGTTTGTGTGTGTGTTTGTGATTTGCAAAAGTGGTAAAACAAAACCCCTAAACTCAGTTTTGTGGGTTGCGAGTGGGGAGTGGGCCGAGCCCACACGGTTGTCTAATGGACCCGAGAACAAGGAGTGGCCCCAAAGGGCTTGTGCGAGTGGTGTTGTGCGGTTCAAGTTATGTAGCCTTGTGCGGTTTGGCTCGTTTACATACATCCACATATTATATGCACAACACACGTAATAACAAAATCACATAATTATTCAATAAACAACGTTCTCATAACCACGTATCGTTACACAAAGTGAGTCTAAAGTTCGAGTTGTCACATTATCCCCAACTAATTGGAAATTTCGTCCCGAAATTTGGTATGCACTCACTGAGGAAGCTAGGTGAACTGTACCGTTCACTGATTTTCCTGGGGTGTCACATCCTCCCCCCGTTGATCTGGAATTTCGTCCCGAAATTCCGAAGTAGTAGCTTCAGCCTCAGTAGTGGTTGCCTGGTTCCCGAATAACTGGGGGTACTTTTCTGTCATCCTGTCTTCGCGTTCCCAGGTGTACTCTGGGCCACGTTTGGAGTTCCAACGAACTCGGACAAGAGGGATTCTCTTGTGTTTGAGGACCTTCACATCCCGGTCCGTGATTTCTACTGGTTCCTCGACGAACTGCAACCGCTCGTCGATAGTGAGTTCTTTGAAAGGAATGATGAGGTTTTCATCTGATAGGCACTTCTTTAAGTTCGATACATGAAAGACATTGTGAACTGCCCCGAGTTCAGCTGGTAATTTCAACTTGTAGGCTACTTTGCCAATCTTTTCTAAAATTTCGAATGGTCCGACGTATCGCGGATTCAGTTTGCCCCGTTTGCCAAAACGTACCACACCCTTCCAGGGTGAAACTTTCAATAAAACCCGGTCCCCGACCTCAAATTCCAATGGCTTTCTACGCTTATCCGCGTAGGCTTTCTGACGGTCGCGTGCTGCCGCCATGCGTTGTCGTATCTGTGCAATCTTTTCTGTGGCGTCCACTACAATCTCTGGACCCGTGATCTGACTATCTCCCACCTCTGCCCAACAGAGAGGTGACCGGCATTTACGCCCGTACAATGCCTCGAACGGAGCGGCTTGTATGCTGGTATGGTAACTGTTATTATACGAGAACTCCACCAAAGGGAGATGCTTTTCCCAGCCGTTGCCGAAATCGATGACGCATGCCCGAAGCATGTCTTCAAGTGTTTGGATCGTACGCTCAGACTGCCCATCCGTCTGAGGGTGATATGCTGTGCTCATGTCTAACCGTGAGCCGAAAGATTTGTGCATTGCTTGCCAAAGCTCTGATGTGAATCGTGCATCGCGATCCGAAATGATGGACGTGGGCACCCCGTGCCTCGAGACAACTTCTTTAAGATATACGTCTGCGAGAGTGGAGAACTTATCCGTTTCCTTAATCGGCAGGAAGTGTGCAGACTTGGTGAGTCGATCAACTATGACCCATATTGTATCGTTCCCACGCTGGGATCTAGGTAAACCCGTAACGAAATCCATGGAAATTTCTTCCCATTTCCATTGCGGTATCTTAGGCTGTTGAAGTAGGCCAGCTGGTTTCTGATATTCGACCTTGACTCTCGCACAAGTCAAGCACTTTCCAACGTACGTAGCGATGTGGGCCTTCATACTAGGCCACCAATAAGTAGTGCTGATATCGTGGTACATTTTATCCGACCCTGGATGTACCGAATAGCGAGACTTGTGAGCTTCGTCCATCACAAGTTCGCGTAGACCGCCGTAAAGTGGGACCCAAATCCGGCCCGTTACGTAGTAGGCGCCGTCTGCCTTCTGTTCCATTTGCTGTCGTGAGCCGCGTAAGGCTTCAGCCTTGACGTTTTCGGGCTTCAGTGCTTCTGTCTGAGCATTTCGTATCTGTGCAGGAAGGCTAGACTGGATCGTAAGCTGTAGCGCTCGCACGCGCTTCGGTAAGGTGTCCTTTCGACTAAGGGCGTCAGCCACAACATTGGCTTTGCCTGGATGATACTTGATAGCGCATTCGTAGTCATTAAGTAACTCGACCCATCGTCGTTGACGCATGTTCAAATCCTTCTGCTTAAGAATATGCTCGAGACTCCTGTGATCGGTGTAAATCGTGCACCTGGTACCGTACAGGTAGTGTCGCCATATCTTAAGCGCAAAAACAACAGCTCCCAGCTCTAAATCGTGCGTCGTGTAGTTCCGTTCGTGAACCTTGAGTTGACGAGAGGCGTAAGCGATAACCTTGTCGCGCTGCATTAACACACACCCCAATCCCCGAATGGATGCATCACAATATACTACAAAATCTTCTGTGCCCTCTGGCAGTGAAAGAATAGGTGCGCTGCAAAGCCTATCCTTTAAGTGCTGAAAAGCAGTCTCCTGGGGCTCTCCCCAGCGATAGGTAACACCCTTCTGTGTCAGTAACGTAAGCGGCTGAGCAATCTTCGAGAAATCCTTGATAAACCGTCTGTAGTAACCTGCCAGACCCAAGAATTGGCGTATTTCCGTCGGTGTACGCGGTGCAGGCCAGTTTCTGATCGAGTCTACCTTGGATGGATCGACATGGATCCCATCCTTGTTTACCACGTGGCCTAAGAAGTGGACTTCACGAAGCCAGAAGTCGCATTTAGAAAGCTTGGCGTACAGCTGTTCCTTCCGAAGGAGTTCCAATATCAGGCGAAGATGCTGCTCGTGTTCCTCCCGACTCTTGGAGTAAATCAGGATGTCGTCGATGAAAACAATGACGAACTTGTCGAGATAGGGTTTGCACACCCTGTTCATAAGATCCATAAATACAGCAGGCGCGTTCGTTAATCCAAACGGCATGACCAGAAACTCGTAGTGACCGTAACGAGTTCTGAAAGCTGTCTTGGAGACGTCCTCATCCCGGACTCTCAGCTGATGATAACCAGACCTCAAGTCTATCTTCGAGTAGTAACACGACCCTTGCAACTGGTCGAATAAGTCGTCGATGCGCGGAAGAGGATAACGGTTCTTCACCGTTACCTTGTTGAGTTCACGGTAGTCGATACACATCCTGAACGTACCGTCTTTCTTTTTCACGAAAAGTACTGGAGCTCCCCAAGGCGAAGAGCTTGGACGAATAAAGCCCTTTTCCAAGAGCTCTTGCAGCTGCTTTGACAGCTCCTCCAATTCCGATGGAGCTAGACGATATGGTGCGCGAGCTATGGGTGCTGCTCCTGGAGCGAGCTCGATTTGAAATTCGACCTGACGATGAGGCGGTAAGCCAGGTAAGTCTTCAGGAAACACCTGAGGGTAATCACGTACAATTGGAATATCCTCCAATTTCTTTTCCTTTGCTGATGCGTCTGTAACGAGTGCCAGAATGGCAGTGTGCCCCTTACGTAAACACTTCTGAGCCTTCAAGAAAGAGATGATGCCAACCACAGCACCACTCTTGTCGCCTTGAACTTCAAGAGGTTCTTGACCCGAACGAGGAATACGAATAATTTTCTCGCTGCATAAAATTTCTGCCTGGTGTTGGGACAACCAATCCATCCCAATCACGACGTCGAAGCTACCCAAAACTATGGGAATGAGATCAATAGAGAAGGCTTGACCAGCTAGGATAAGATTACAACCCTGAACTACGTGCGTGGCTTCTAGACTTTTACCGTTAGCTAACTCTACTACATGTTTGGTGGGTAAAAGTGTTGGTGCACGTTTTAGCAGTTGACACATTTTCACAGACATATAGCTTGTATCCGCACCCGAATCAAATAAGATAGTAACGTAAATATTGTCTAGGAGAAACTTACCCATGACAACGTTGGGATCGTTCACTGCGTCGCCTCGACCTAGCACAAAAGCGCGACCACGAGCTTCATTGCCGTTGTTGTTGTTGTTTCCACCGTTGTTGTTCCCGTTGCCCTGGTTATTGTTGTTGCGATTCTGGTTCAACTGAGGGCAATCGCGTTTGAAGTGGCCTTCAGCCCCACACTGGAAACACCCCCGGTTTCCACGCTGTGGCTGCTGCTGCTGCTGCTGGTTCTGTGGAGCTGGTTGCTGAGGCTGCTGATTCTGATTCGCGGGTCGTGGACTCCTACAGTCTTTGGCCTCGTGACCCATCTTAAGACACCTTTGACAACGACCCTTGTTACATGGGCCGTGGTGATGCCTGTTGCAGTTGTGGCACCTGGGTTGACTACCCTGATATCTCCTCTGTCTGTGACAACTAGAGGATTGCTGACTGGGACTCTGATAGTGATCGATCTTCTGCTGCTGAGCTTGTGGCTGGACAGATGCTGAACCTTTGCTGGAATCCCCATCCCATTTTCTTTTACTGTCACCAGATGTAGCAGGAGTAACTGAGGTGGTGACGTTAGCAGTAGCATTAACACGCTTGGGCAGTTTATTCTGATCCACTGCCTGATCAGTGATACGGTGAGCAAGGCGCTGGATTTCCTGGATGTTTTCGAGGTTAGCCGACGTCACGTGGCTCTGAATTTCTGGCGCCAATCCCTTGAGATACAACTCAATGCGCTTGTATGGAGGGTCCACCATAGTTGGACACAAAACGGCCAGCTCATTAGACCGTTTAGTATACGCCTCTATTTCCGATCCAACCATTTTCAAGTTATACAGCTCGTCTTCCAGCTTGTGAATATCTTCCCGCGTGCAGTACTCACGCTTGATAAGTTCCTTGAAATCGTTCCATGGGGTGGCGTTAGCAGCTGCCAACCCTAAGATTTGGACTTGGGCGTTCCACCAAGTCAGTGCTATCCCTTCCAAAGTACCAGTAGCAAACTTGACCTTGCGAGCCTCAGGGCACTCGCACATTTCGAATACCGATTCCAACTTTTCAAACCAGTGGAGGAGTCCCACTGCCCCCTCTGTGCCGCTGAAAGAGTTTGGACGACAGTCCATGAAATTCTTGAAAGTGCAGACAGGCTGCTGCGCGTGTTGACCTATTGTGTACGAGTAGGGCAAAGTTTAAATACAAAAGCTAGTTTAGGAGTGTAGGATCTAAAGATCCTAGCGTAAGTTATAACTACAGGTTATCCTACCTGCTTGAGCAGCCGCAAATGCCGCTGTGACTTGGGCTTGAACGAGAGCCTCTAGCTGGGCTTGTGTCATGTTGATTCTTCCAGACATGATCTTCATAGTAATAAGTAGCATACGTAAGAATGGTTCGCGAGTAGGGCGATGACAGAAAAGCGTAGGCATATAGGTGTTCTCATGTAATCAAAGTATGTGTATCTAAGCGTAATGCGAGCAAAGTTCTAAGCAGTTCCAACAAGCAGACAATAAACATAAACCTTATTACCTAGGATGTCGAGTCTTGCACGTGGAGCGAAGCGTCGTTGTGGATCGTTGAGAGCACTGTACTGGTTATAGTCCGGTTTTAATAAAACGTTTTCCCATATTAAAACCAAGTTCTCTATAACCAATGGCTCTGATACCAATCTGTCACACCCCCAAAATCCACCCGCGGAATACCACCGCTTGGGAGCGTGACTGACCAGGATCAAGCCACCAATCATATCAAACATAGCATTTAATAATAAAAGTAATCAATGTAAATCATCATGACATGATTGATGTTCCAAAACCAAACATCGTTTAAATAGCGGAAGCATAGTATGTAATCTCAAAGTAATTATAAGTTCGAATAACGTTCATGAATCCAAATCCCACAACGACCTGCTCCTCCCTGTGCAAGCTCCGTAATGTACCTAAGGTCCTGCAAGGCATGCAGCAAATAATCAACAAACTAGTTGAGCGAGTTCACAGAAAGTAAGTTCATAGTGTAATGCATAAGTATAGCTAGTGGGGGCTTCCCATACTAGTGTGTAATAAAGGTGGGGGCTTCCCATGTTCATCCTGGTTAATGAGGGCTTCTCATTAACGGTACTTACTAGACTAACTTCCGACCATGTGTTCTTCTTTACCGAGAACAGGAAAACGTACAGGGTCACGTAGGCTTTACGTGACGTGCCCTTCCCCGAGGACAGTGGTACGCGTGGGGGCTACGTAGGCTTTACGCAGCGTGGCCTTCCGACCTGGAAGCCAGTAGATGGTATTGGGTTACGTAGGCTTTACGTAACGTGTCCTCCCGACCCGGGAGACATAAGGCAAGTATACTGGGTTACGTAGGCTTTACGTAACGTGTCCTGACTAACCTGAGGACGATGGTCTATAGTCTGGTATATGCGTAAGTACGAGTAATCATTCCATATCCATCATATCCAACCCAATTCCCAACCCGGGAATCCCATGCCTTGGCTGTGTGAACTCACCTTGGTTTGCTCGGCAGATACACAGAAAGTACAAGTAGCAAGTAAATGATCACTCACGTCCTATCATGGTTATTATACGAGTCAGGTTCGTATATAGCACGTATATAGTAATCACGTATAGTCATGGCAAACATGTACGCACGTAAACAGATAAGACATAGCATGTGAGGATCCAATTGTTCTAAGTCCATTCATACCCGGCCCAATAGCATAACAGCCCAATATCATAATCAGTTAAACAAATAACCAAGTGTCCGGCCCAAATCAGTTGGGCCTGTAATAGTCCAATAGCAATAGTCCACAAATCAAATCATTGGGCCCGTGACAGTGAAGGCCCAACAGTGTACGCGTAATGGTGGTCTCGACTCGCAACGGAGATCTCGAGTCGCAACCGGAGATTACGAGTCGCAACGGCTGGTTGCGAGTCGCAAATGGAGATCTCGGTTCATCATGGTCTGGTTACGAGTCGCAACGGGACTCGCAACCGTGGTTCCGGCTGGTGCTGTTAGTGGTCTCGAGTGGGGTTCCGACTCGCAACGAGTGATGCCGAGTCGCAACCGCGTGCGTAACTGGTTTCCATAATTCCTGCATTGACTATCCCGTGATTCTAGCAAACATCTACGGCAGTTTCGAAATCAGATCAATCACAGAAATTCATCAACAGTTGATTTAGATTTCATGCATATTCATAACCATTCAAGAACATCGAATCAACGTGAACTGCATTCATATGAACAACAATCTATTTCTATGAGCATGTAACCGTGACTAATTACCTAGCCCAAAACTTAGCATATCCACAAGTTAACATCCGAATCCTATAGCATAACAACAGATTTCATCGAGTTTCATCCGATCCGTATGAACATGTTAACAATCCGAAACACATATTAACATTTGATTTATAACAAAGCACACATGTAAACCGGTTCTATCACAATCAACCATACTAGCATCATCCGAATTACATCATGTAATGTTCAAGAATCATATAAAATCATCATGTAAACGCATAGATCATAATATCATCACATACAATCAAATAACAATGTACACTAACCGGTTGGAATCAAAGAGAGGGTGAGCCGAGAAGTGTTGTTCGCCGTTGGGTTCCAAGTAAACGAGAGAGAGAGAGAGAGCAAAACTTCTAGGGTTTGTGTGTGTGTTTGTGATTTGCAAAAGTGGTAAAACAAAACCCCTAAACTCAGTTTTGTGGGTTGCGAGTGGGGAGTGGGCCGAGCCCACACGGTTGTCTAATGGACCCGAGAACAAGGAGTGGCCCCAAAGGGCTTGTGCGAGTGGTGTTGTGCGGTTCAAGTTATGTAGCCTTGTGCGGTTTGGCTCGTTTACATATGTCACACCCCCAAAATCTGTCACACCCCCAAAATCCACACGCGGAGTATCACCGCTTGGGAGCGTGACTGACCAGGACCAAGCCACCAATCATATAGAACATTGTATAAAGTAAAAGTAATTGCAGTATAATTCAGAACAAATCCATATGAAAGGTGTTTCCAAAACATAAGCCAGTTATCAATGTTTAGCGGAAGCGTATATATAAAAATATCCAATGTAAAAGTGTATCAAGTATCATATGGGTTCCATATGATGTTCACGATCCAAGTCCACAACGACCGCGCCTCCAGTGCAAGCTCCCAGTACCTAACGATCTGCAAGGCATGTAAAGGAAAGGATCAACAAAATAGTTGAGCGAGTTCACAGTACGTAAATGCGTAATAGTAAGTAACGGGTGGCTCTACCGGGCCAATAGTAAGTTATACAGGTGGGGGCTTCCCATGTTAAGTGACCACTAGACTATTCGTATTATGACCACGTAGGTGTTATCCCAACCTACGGAAGAAGTAAGTAATGCGTACACGTATGTCTTACGTGCGTATCCTTTGTATCGAGGATAGTAATTTGCATATGACCACGTAGGTGTTATCCCAACCTACGGAAGAAGTAAGTAATGCGTACACGTATGTCTTACGTGCGTATCCTTTGTATCAAGGATAGTAATTGGCATCTGACCACGTAGGTGTTATCCCAACCTACGGAACCACGTAGGTGTTTTCCAACCTACGGAACCGTCCTGACATCCGAGGACTATGATAGGTGATAGTCTAGGAAAAGCGTAGTGTATGTACGTTATTAGTTTATCATCAAGCCTTTAACCCATTCCCACAACCCGGGAATCCCATGCCTTAGTAAGAGTGTGAACTCACCTTGGTTTGCTCGGTATGCTAGGTTATGTACTCACAAGTAATTAATCACGTCCTATTGTATGCATGTATAACAAATCAGTTCATGTTCGCAATGATACGTATGCAAATCGAGTGTCACACAATTGCAAATGTAAACATTCATCATCAAGCATGGCATGTCAAGTAAATCAAACATACATTCCACTATCTTTCGAAAGATGTTTATAACCTACCATCCTTCGAATCCAACCTTATCTTTCGACACATTAGTGATCCTTCGACACATACTAAATATCACAGTTACCTTTCGGACTGGTTGTTATGTTTCGAACCACCAGTCATCTTTCGACCAAATGGCATCTTTCGGTCAACCTAATTATGTTTCGGTCAATTCTATCCTTCGGTCAACAGATATCTTTCGGTCACAACTATGCTTCGACAACTATGTTTCGACTACAAGTATCTTTCGACACATATCAGTTACGTCAACAACAGTTACAATTTCAGAAACCCTAATCATGCTAACAGCCGTCAACAACATTGTCGATCAAACAACAATCATGCAGCAATCATAGGATCAAATCATCAACCAATCCAAATCATCATCTATGTGTCATGTAAACATAATTATCATTTGGTTCAACAATCTAACATACATCTATACGCATATCATCCAGTTGCTTAGCATAACGTATTACATAATCGAACACTATTGACATGCTAATCTGTTTTCGAAATCTAATCAAATCAATATCATTCAACCCATTCAATACTATGCATTCGATCCTATCAATCTAGATCAACATGTATTTCGTATGCAGTTACATAATAAATTAATCATGTATGATGAAATCAAGAACAAAACACGTAAATCACTAACCGAAGTTAAGAATGAACAGCACAAGAGATTTGGCTTCGGATGTTGAGGGTTTGCCGTCGCACACACACACAAAGGAGCTAGGGTTTTTCTTAGGAAATCCTTATCAGTTTACATGCATTCCCATATTTAAACGTATCACAGAAATGGGCCAAGCCCATCAGAAAAGACTGGGCCGAAGGATCTGGACCTAGTCGAAGGATAGGTTTCGTGGCCGAAGAATGTCGAAGGATAAAGTCCCTGGGTCGAAGGATATGTTTCGAGATCCTTCGAACCGACAGTTGATCCTTCGATTCGAAGGATATCCTTCGTGATCCTTCGATCTGCATGTCAAGTTTCGAGTTCTATACTAAGTGTTTTTAATAATAATAATTCTAATATTATATTCTACCAAGTAATCACATATAGGCAACATGACAATACGTTTCATTAAAAACACCACGCGTACAATTCAAGTTCACAATCCAAACAACTAAGCAGTCTAAGTCAACGCGCATTTAATGCGAAAGTGAAAGTCAGAAACTCGAGTTGTCACATTATCCCCAACTAATTGGAAATTTCGTCCCGAAATTTGGTATGCACTCACTGAGGAAGCTAGGTAAGCTGTATCGTTTACTGGTTTTCCTGGGGTGTCACATCATCCCCCCGTTGATTTGGAATTTCGTCCCGAAATTCAGTAGTAGTAGCTTCAGCCTCAGTAGTGGTTGTATTGGTTTCGAATATCTGGGGTACTTTTCTGTCATCTAATCCTCGCGTTCCCAGGTGTACTCTGGGCCACGTCGGGAGTTCCAACGAACTCGAACAAGAGGGATTCTCTTGTGTTTGAGGACCTTCACATCCCGGTCCGTGATTTCAAGTGGTTCCTCGACGAACTGCAACCGCTCGTCGATAGTGAGTTCCTTAAAAGGAACTATGAGGGTCTCATCTGACAGACACTTCCTCAGATTCGACACGTGGAATACGTTGTGAACTGCACCGAGTTCAGCTGGTAGGTTCAACTTGTAGGCTACCTTGCCAATCTTTTCTAAGATTTCGAATGGTCCGACGTACCGCGGATTCAGTTTGCCTCTTTTACCAAAACGAACCACACCCTTCCAGGGTGAAACTTTCAATAAAAACCCGGTCCCCGACCTCAAATTCCAATGGCTTTCTACGCTTGTCCGCGTAGGCTTTCTGACGGTCGCGTGCTGCCGCCATGCGTTGCCGTATCTGTGCTATCTTTTCCGTGGCGTCCACAACAATATCTGGACCCGTAATTTGACTATCCCCCACCTCTGCCCAACAGAGAGGTGACCGGCATTTACGTCCGTACAATGCCTCAAATGGAGCGGCTTGAATGCTGGTATGGTAACTGTTATTGTACGAGAACTCCACCAAAGGGAGATGTTTTTCCCAGCCGTTGCCGAAATCAATGACACATGCCCGAAGCATGTCTTCAAGTGTTTGGATCGTACGCTCAGACTGTCCATCCGTCTGAGGGTGATAGGTTGTGCTCATGTCTAGCCGTGAGCCAAAAGATTTGTGCATTGCTTGCCATAGTTCCGACGTGAATCGTGCATCGCGATCCGAAATGATAGAATTTGACACTCCGTGCCTTGAAACAACTTCTTTCATGTAGATGTCTGCTAGGGTAGAAAACTTATCCGTTTCTTTGATTGCCAAGAAGTGAGCAGACTTTGTGAGTCGATCAACTATGACCCATATTGTATCGTTTCCATGCTGAGATCTGGGTAAACCCGTGACGAAATCCATGGAAATTTCTTCCCATTTCCATTGAGGTATCTTAGGCTGCTGAAGTAAGCCAGCTGGTTTCTGATATTCAACCTTGACTCTCGCACCGGTCAAGCATTTTCCACGTACGTAGCGATGTGGGCCTTCATGCTAGGCCAGCAATAAGTAGTTCTGATGTAGTGATACATCTTGTCCGACCCTAGATGTACCGAGTAGCGAGACTTGTGAGCTTCATCCGTTACAAGTTCGCGTAGACCGTCGTAAAGTGGGACCCAAATACGCCCCGTTAGATAGTAGGCGCCGTCTGCCTTCTGTTCCATCTGTTGTCGTGAGTCGCGTAAGGCTTCAGTCTTGACGTTTTCAGGCTTCAGTGCTTCTATCTGAGCAGCTCGTATCTGTGCTGGAGGACTAGACTGAATCGTAAGCTGTAGCGCTCGCACGCGCTTAGGTAGAGTGTCCTTCCGACTGAGGGCGTCTGCCACAACATTGACTTTGTCTGGATGGTACATGATGGCGTATTCGTAGTCGCTAAGTAGTTCAACCCATCTTCGTTGACGCATGTTCAAATCCTTCTGCTTAAGGATATGCTCGAGACTCCTGTGATCGGTGTAAATCGTGCACTTGGTACCGTACAGGTAGTGTCGCCATATCTTAAACGCGAAAACAACAGCTCCCAGCTCTAAATCGTGCGTCGTATAGTTCCGTTCATGAACCTTGAGTTGCCGAGAAGCGTAGGCTATCACTTTATCACGTTGCATCAACACACATCCAAGACCCTGGATGGATGCATCACAGTATACCACGAAGTCATCTGTGCCCTCTGGCAATGAGAGAATAGGTGCGCTGCAGAGCCTATCCTTTAAGTACTGAAAAGCGGTTTCCTGAGAATCTCCCCAACGGTAGGTGACACCTTCCTGTGTCAGCATTGTAAGCGGCTGCGCGATCTTGAAGAAGTCTTTGATAAATCACCTGTAGTAACCCGCCAAACCCAAGAATTGGCGTACCTCTGTTGGTGTACGCGGTGCTGGTCTGTTCCTGATCGAATCTATCTTGGATGGATCGACATGGATCGCATCCCTGTTCACTACATGGCCTAAGGAGTGGACTTCACGTATCCAGAAGTCGCATTTAGAAAACTTGGCGTACGTTTGCTCCTTCCGAAAAGTTCCAAGATAAGACGTAAGTGTTGCTCATGTTCTTCCTGACTCTTGGAGTAGATCAGAATGTCGTTGATGGAGACAAGGACAATTTGTCCAGGTAGGGTTTGCACACCCTGTTCATAAGGTCCATAAATACGGCAGGTGCGCTCAATAATATCAAACCATTCATCATATCAAACATGAAGTATAGCAGTTAAAATAATTCATAAAACCCAACATGATTAATGTTCAAACCAAACTTTGTTTGAGTAGCGTAAACATAATAATAAAAATCCAAGACAAGTTATGAGTTCAATTAGCGTTCATTGCGTCTCCTCCTCCTAACATGAAAACTCGACCTCTTGCCTCGTTGCCATTGTTATTGTTGTTTCCCCCGTTGTTGTTGTTATTGTTCCCGTTGCCCTGATTGTTGTTGTTGTTGTTCTGGTTCCTGTTTAGCTGCGGGCAGTGTCTCTTGATGTGACCTTCAGCACCACAATTATAGCACCCCTTGTTGCCCTGTTGCTGATTCTGCTGAGCGTGTGGCTGCTGCTGACCCTGGTTCTGGTTCGCAGGACGAGGGCTCCTGCAGTCTTTGGCCTCATGACCCATCTTGAGGCATCTTTGACAACGACCTCTGTTACACTGGCCGCTGTGGTGCCTGTTGCAGTTGTTACATTTCGGAAGATTTCCCCGATATCCTCCCTGTTTGTGACTACCCGAAGAGTGCTGACTGGGGCTTTGATAACCTTCAGTCTTTCGTTGCTGAGCCTGGGACTGGACTGACGCTGATGCTTTACTTGAATCCCCCTCCCATTTTCGCTTATTGTCACTGGGAGTAGCAGTAGTAGCAGACGTAGTAGCAGTAGCAGTAGCGCTGATGCGCTTAGGCAGGCGATTCTGATCCACGGCCTGATCTGTGATGCGATGAGCGAGACGCTGGATCTCCTGGATGTTGTCGAGGTTAGCTGAGGTAACATGGCTCTGAATTTCTGGAGCCAAACCTTTGAGATACAACTCGATACGCTTGTATGGAGGGTCCACCATAGTTGGACACAGCACGGCCAGCTCATTTGACCGTTTAGTATACGCTTCAATCTCTGATCCAACCATTTTCAGATTATACAGCTCGTCTTCCAACTTGTGAATATCTTCACGTGTACAATACTCTCTCTTGATAAGTTCTTTGAATTCGTTCCAGGGTGTGGCGTTAGCAGCTGCCAACCCGAATATCTGCACTTGCGCGTTCCACCAAGTTAACGCGATTCCCTCTAGGGTACCGGTAGCGTATTTCACCCTGCGTTCCTCAGGGCATTCACACATTTCGAATACTGATTCTAGCTTCTCGAACCAGTGAAGGAGTCCAACTGCTCCTTCTGTGCCGCTAAACGTGCTGGGACGGCATTCCATAAAGTTCTTGAATGTGCAGGCAGGTTGTTGCTGAGCGGGTTGACCTATTGTGTACGAATAGGGCAAAGTTAAATACGAGAATTAATGTAGGATCTAAAGATCCTAGTGCCTATACTGCAGGGTATACTACCTGCTTGGGCGGCTGCAACTGCCGCAGCAACGAGAGCCTCTAGCTGGGCTTGAGTCATGGTAATTCGTGCGGCCATTGATCTTCAAATCAAAGGCAACGTAAGTAAGAAAAAGGGTTCGCGAGTAGTGCGATGACAGAAGAGTGTAGGCACGTAAGTGTTCTCAAGCAATAACAAGTTGTGAGCAAGGTAATGTAAGCATACTACGAGCAAAGTTCTATGCAAATTCTAGCATGTAGGCAATAAACATAAACCTTATTACCTAGGAAGTTGAGTCTTGCACGTGGAGCGAAGCGTCGTTGTGGATCGTTGAGAGCACTGTTCTGGTTATAGTCTGGTTTTAATAAAAACGTTTTTTTTTTTTTTTCCATATTAAAACCAAGTTCTCTATAACCAATGGCTCTGATACCAATCTGTCACACCCCCAAAATCCACACGCGGAGTATCACCGCTTGGGAGCGTGACTGACCAGGACCAAGCCACCAATCATATAGAACATTGTATAAAGTAAAAGTAATTGCAGTATAATTCAGAACAAATCCATATGAAAGGTGTTTCCAAAACATAAGCCAGTTATCAATGTTTAGCGGAAGCGTATATATAAAAATATCCAATGTAAAAGTGTATCAAGTATCATATGGGTTCCATATGATGTTCACGATCCAAGTCCACAACGACCGCGCCTCCAGTGCAAGCTCCCAGTACCTAACGATCTGCAAGGCATGTAAAGGAAAGGATCAACAAAATAGTTGAGCGAGTTCACAGTACGTAAATGCGTAATAGTAAGTAACGGGTGGCTCTACCGGGCCAATAGTAAGTTATACAGGTGGGGGCTTCCCATGTTAAGTGACCACTAGACTATTCGTATTATGACCACGTAGGTGTTATCCCAACCTACGGAAGAAGTAAGTAATGCGTACACGTATGTCTTACGTGCGTATCCTTTGTATCGAGGATAGTAATTTGCATATGACCACGTAGGTGTTATCCCAACCTACGGAAGAAGTAAGTAATGCGTACACGTATGTCTTACGTGCGTATCCTTTGTATCAAGGATAGTAATTGGCATCTGACCACGTAGGTGTTATCCCAACCTACGGAACCACGTAGGTGTTTTCCAACCTACGGAACCGTCCTGACATCCGAGGACTATGATAGGTGATAGTCTAGGAAAAGCGTAGTGTATGTACGTTATTAGTTTATCATCAAGCCTTTAACCCATTCCCACAACCCGGGAATCCCATGCCTTAGTAAGAGTGTGAACTCACCTTGGTTTGCTCGGTATGCTAGGTTATGTACTCACAAGTAATTAATCACGTCCTATTGTATGCATGTATAACAAATCAGTTCATGTTCGCAATGATACGTATGCAAATCGAGTGTCACACAATTGCAAATGTAAACATTCATCATCAAGCATGGCATGTCAAGTAAATCAAACATACATTCCACTATCTTTCGAAAGATGTTTATAACCTACCATCCTTCGAATCCAACCTTATCTTTCGACACATTAGTGATCCTTCGACACATACTAAATATCACAGTTACCTTTCGGACTGGTTGTTATGTTTCGAACCACCAGTCATCTTTCGACCAAATGGCATCTTTCGGTCAACCTAATTATGTTTCGGTCAATTCTATCCTTCGGTCAACAGATATCTTTCGGTCACAACTATGCTTCGACAACTATGTTTCGACTACAAGTATCTTTCGACACATATCAGTTACGTCAACAACAGTTACAATTTCAGAAACCCTAATCATGCTAACAGCCGTCAACAACATTGTCGATCAAACAACAATCATGCAGCAATCATAGGATCAAATCATCAACCAATCCAAATCATCATCTATGTGTCATGTAAACATAATTATCATTTGGTTCAACAATCTAACATACATCTATACGCATATCATCCAGTTGCTTAGCATAACGTATTACATAATCGAACACTATTGACATGCTAATCTGTTTTCGAAATCTAATCAAATCAATATCATTCAACCCATTCAATACTATGCATTCGATCCTATCAATCTAGATCAACATGTATTTCGTATGCAGTTACATAATAAATTAATCATGTATGATGAAATCAAGAACAAAACACGTAAATCACTAACCGAAGTTAAGAATGAACAGCACAAGAGATTTGGCTTCGGATGTTGAGGGTTTGCCGTCGCACACACACACAAAGGAGCTAGGGTTTTTCTTAGGAAATCCTTATCAGTTTACATGCATTCCCATATTTAAACGTATCACAGAAATGGGCCAAGCCCATCAGAAAAGACTGGGCCGAAGGATCTGGACCTAGTCGAAGGATAGGTTTCGTGGCCGAAGAATGTCGAAGGATAAAGTCCCTGGGTCGAAGGATATGTTTCGAGATCCTTCGAACCGACAGTTGATCCTTCGATTCGAAGGATATCCTTCGTGATCCTTCGATCTGCATGTCAAGTTTCGAGTTCTATACTAAGTGTTTTTAATAATAATAATTCTAATATTATATTCTACCAAGTAATCACATATAGGCAACATGACAATACGTTTCATTAAAAACACCACGCGTACAATTCAAGTTCACAATCCAAACAACTAAGCAGTCTAAGTCAACGCGCATTTAATGCGAAAGTGAAAGTCAGAAACTCGAGTTGTCACAAAATCCACCCGCGGAATACCACCGCTCGGGAGCGTGACTGACCAGGATCAAGCCATCAATCATATCAAACCATAGCAATTAATAATAGAAGTAGTTAATATAAGTCACCATGACATGATTGATGTTTCAAAAACCAAACACTGTTTTAAGTAGCGGAAGCATAGTAAAGTAAATCCAAATAGTTTTACGAGTTATGAGTTCAACATCATTACGATCCATCTGCCCACAACGACCTGCTCTTCCCTGTGCAAGCTCCAAGTATACCTAAGGTCCTGCAAGGCATGCAGCAAATAATCAACAAACTAGTTGAGCGAGTTCACAGAAAGTAAGTTCATTGTGTAATGCATAAGTATAGCTAGTGGGGGCTTCCCATACTAGTGTGTAATAAAAGTGGGGGCTTCCCATGTTCATCCTGGTTAATGAGGGCTTCTCATTAACGGTACTTACTAGACTAACATCCGACCATGTGTTCTTCTTTACCGAGAACAGGAAAACGTACAGGGTCACGTAGGCTTTACGTGACGTGCCCTTCCCCGAGGACAGTGGTACGCGTGGGGGCTACGTAGGCTTTACGCAGCGTGGCCTTCCGACCTGGAAGCCAGTAGATGGTATTGGGTTACGTAGGCTTTACGTAACGTGTCCTCCCGACCCGGGAGACATATGGCAAATATACTGGGTTACGTAGGCTTTACGTAACGTGTCCTGACTAACCTGAGGACGATGGTCTATAGTCTGGTATATGCGTAAGTACGAGTAATCATTCCATATCCAACATATCCAACCCAATTCCCAACCCGGGAATCCCATGCCTTGGCTGTGTGAACTCACCTTGGTTTGCTCGGCAGATACACAAAGAGTATAGATAAGCTAGTAATTTGTCAATCACGTCCTAGCATGGTTGTTATACGAGTCAGGTTCGTATATAACACGTATGTAGTAACCACGTATAGTCATGGCAAACATGTACGCACGTAAGCAGATAAGATATAGCATGTGAGGATCCAATTGTTCTTAGTCCGATCATACCCGGCCCAATGACATAAGCAGCCCAATAACAAAACAGTTCAGATTCCCCAATCGGCCCAAATAGCAAACACATACAAGTCCGTTAATAAACAGTCCACAATTCAAATCGTTGGGCTCAATAGATTGGGCCCGTGACAGTGAAGGCCCAACTGTGTGCGTGTAAACGATGGTGATCTCGACTCGCAACGGGGATCTCGAGTCGCAACCGGAGATTACGAGTCGCAACAGCTGGTTGCGAGTCGCAATGGTGATCTCGGTTCATCATGGTCTGGTTACGAGTCGCAATCTGACTCGCAACCGTGGTTACGGTTCATGCGGTTGTGGTCTCGAGTGGGGTTCCGACTCGCAACGAGTGATGCCGAGTCGCAACCGCGTGTGTAACTGGTTTCCATATTTCCTGCATTGACTTATCCGTGATTCTAGCAAACAACTTAGGCAGTTTCACAATTTCGATCAATCACAGTTAATTCCGATTTCATTCAACTTCAAATCATGAGTATCAAGCATGTTCATATTAACATCAAGAACAGGAAATCAGATTATTATAAAAACATACCGAATCATAAATCAGCTATCATGCATCCTACCCGGTTTGCATACATTCAGACTATTAACCCATCCGAATTATTCCTCATAACACAAACATACATATAACCGATTTCATGTCAAGTAACCGTATATCTTAATCATTCATGAGAACCGATTAACAATCCAATTATCATCAACATTCAACCAATATTACTAGCATACACCCTAGTTACATCGCCTAACGAATGATAGCAATCACATGATATCACAAATAATCCAAAAACATAACATCATCACTAACCGGATGAAGGTAGAGGATCGATTCGTTTCACAAGCTTCAAAGTGTGTGTGTGTGCCGTCGGGTTCCAAGCAAGCCGAGAGAGAGAGGAAAACTTCTAGGGTTTGTGTGTGTTTTTGTGTTTGTGACAACTAACCAAAACCTATCCCCAACTATGGGATTTACACGGTTAAAGGGGAGTGGGCCGAACCCACATGGGCTGCCTTAATAACCCGTGTGCAAAGTATAAGGCCCGAATGGGCTTGTGCGAGTGTGGGTGTGTTGTGCGGTCCGATTCATACATGTACAAATAGTAAACATCAAGCACATAACACAACATTTGTTCAATTAATATGATCACGTAATCACACTAGTTCGATGGTTACACGTAATGTACGAGACGGTAAAGTACGAGTTGTCACATTATCCCCAACTAATTGGAAATTTCGTCCCGAAATT
Source organism: Helianthus annuus (assembly GCF_002127325.2). Taxonomy (NCBI): domain Eukaryota; kingdom Viridiplantae; phylum Streptophyta; class Magnoliopsida; order Asterales; family Asteraceae; genus Helianthus; species Helianthus annuus. The sequence goes on from NC_035442.2 coordinate 83,226,939, forward strand.
TGGTATGCACTCACTGAGGAAGCTAGGTAAACTGTGCTGTTCACTGATTTTCCTGGGGTGTCACATCCTCCCCCCGTTGATCTGGAATTTCGTCCCGAAATTCCGAAGTAGTAGCTTCAGCCTCAGTAGTGGTTGCCTGGTTCCCGAATAACTGGGGGTACTTTTCTGTCATCCTGTCTTCGCGTTCCCAGGTGTACTCTGGACCACGTTTGGAGTTCCAACGAACTCGAACAAGAGGGATTCTCTTGTGTTTGAGGACCTTCACATCCCGGTCCGTGATTTCAACTGGTTCCTCGACGAACTGCAACCGCTCGTCGATAGTGAGTTCCTTAAAAGGAATGATGAGGTTTTCATCTGATAAGCACTTCTTTAAGTTCGACACGTGAAAAACATTGTGAACTGCCCCGAGTTCAGCTGGTAGTTTCAACTTGTAGGCTACTTTGCCAATCTTTTCTAATATTTCGAATGGTCCGACGTATCGCGGATTCAGTTTACCCCGTTTGCCAAAACGAACCACACCCTTCCAGGGTGAGACTTTCAATAAAACCCGGTCCCCGACCTCAAATTCCAATGGCTTTCTACGCTTGTCCGCGTAGGCTTTCTGACGGTCGCGTGCTGCCGCCATGCGTTGTCGTATTTGTGCAATCTTTTCTGTGGCGTCCACAACAATCTCTGGACCCGTGATCTGACTATCTCCCACCTCTGCCCAACAGAGAGGTGACCGGCATTTACGCCCGTACAATGCCTCGAATGGAGCGGCTTGAATGCTGGTATGGTAACTGTTATTGTAAGAAAACTCCACCAAAGGGAGATGCTTTTCCCAGCCGTTGCCGAAATCGATGACGCATGCCCGAAGCATGTCTTCAAGTGTTTGAATCGTACGCTCAGACTGCCCATCCGTCTGAGGGTGGTATGCTGTGCTCATGTCTAATCGTGAGCCGAAAGATTTATGCATTGCTTGCCAAAGTTCTGACGTGAATCGTGCATCGCGATCCGAAATGATAGATGTGGGCACCCCGTGCCTCGAGACAACTTCTTTAAGATATACGTCTGCGAGAGTGGAGAACTTATCCGTTTCCTTAATCGGCAGGAAGTGTGCAGACTTGGTGAGTCGATCAACTATGACCCATATCGTATCGTTCCCACGCTGGGATCTAGGTAGGCCTGTAACGAAATCCATGGAAATTTCTTCCCATTTCCACTGAGGTATCTTAGGCTGCTGAAGTAGACCAGCTGGTTTCTGATATTCGACCTTGACTCTTGCACATGTCAAGCATTTTCCAACATACGCAGCAATGTGGGCCTTCATACTAGGCCACCAATAGGTAGTGCTGATATCGTGGTACATTTTATCCGACCCTGGATGTACCGAGTAGCGAGACTTGTGAGCTTCATCCATAACAAGTTCGCGTAAACCGCCATAAAGTGGGACCCAAATCCGGCCCGTTACATAATAGGCGCCGTCTCCCTTCTGTTCCATTTGTTGTCGTGAGCCGCGTAAGGCTTCAGCCTTGACGTTTTCGGGCTTCAGTGCTTCTATCTGAGCAGCTCGTACCTGAGCAGGAAGGCTAGACTGAATCGTAAGCTGTAGTGCTCGCACGCGCTTCGGTAAAGTGTCCTTTCGACTAAGGGCATCAGCCACCACATTGGCTTTGCCTGGATGATACTTGATAGCGCATTCATAATCGTTAAGTAACTCGACCCATCGTCGTTGACGCATGTTCAAATCCTTCTGCTTAAGAATATGCTCGAGACTCCTGTGATCGGTGTAAATCGTGCACCTGGTACCGTACAGGTAGTGTCGCCATATCTTAAGCGCAAAAACAACAGCTCCCAGCTCTAAATCGTGCGTCGTGTAGTTCCGTTCGTGAACCTTGAGTTGACGAGAGGCGTAAGCAATAACCTTGTCGCGCTGCATTAACACACATCCCAGTCCCCGAATGGATGCATCACAATAAACCACGAAGTCATCTGTGCCCTCTGGCAATGAGAGGATAGGTGCACTGCAAAGTCTATCCTTTAGGTGCTGAAAAGCAGTCTCCTGGGGCTCTCCCCAGCGATAGGTAACACCCTTCTGTGTCAGTAGCGTAAGCGGCTGAGCAATCTTCGAGAAGTCTCTAATAAACCGTCTGTAGTAACCTGCCAGACCCAAGAATTGGCGTATTTCCGTTGGCGTACGCGGTGCAGGCCAGTTCCTGATCGAATCTACCTTGGATGGATCGACATGGATCCCATCCTTGTTTACCACGTGGCCTAAGAAGTGGACTTCACGAAGCCAGAAGTCGCATTTAGAAAGCTTGGCGTACAACTGTTCCTTCCGAAGGAGTTCCAAAATAAGGCGAAGATGCTGCTCGTGCTCCTCCTGACTCTTGGAGTAAATCAGGATGTCGTCGATGAACACAATGACGAACTTGTCGAGATAGGGTTTGCACACCCTGTTCATAAGATCCATAAATACCGCAGGCGCGTTCGTTAACCCGAATGGCATGACGAGAAACTCGTAGTGACCGTAACGAGTTCTGAAGGCTGTCTTGGAGACGTCCTCATCCCGGACTCTCAACTGATGGTACCCAGACCTCAAGTCTATCTTCGAGTAGTAACACGACCCTTGCAATTGGTCGAATAAGTCGTCTATGCGTGGAAGAGGATAACGGTTCTTCACCGTCACCTTGTTCAGTTCCCTGTAGTCTATACACATCCTGAACGTACCATCCTTCTTTTTCACGAAAAGTACTGGAGCTCCCCAAGGCGAAGAGCTTGGTCGTATGAAACCCTTTTCCAAGAGTTCCTGCAGTTGCTTTGACAATTCCTCCAATTCCGTTGGAGCTAGACGATATGGTGCGCGAGCTATGGGTGCTGCTCCTGGAGCGAGCTCGATCTGAAATTCAACCTGACGATGAGGCGGTAAGCCTGGTAAGTCTTCAGGAAACACCTGAGGGTAATCACGTACAACTGGAATGTCTTCCAATTTCTTTTCCTTTGCTGAGGCGTCTGTAACAAGAGCCAAAATGGCTGTGTGACCCTTACGTAAGCATTTCTGAGCCTTCAAGAAAGAGATGATGCCCACCACTGCACCACTCTTGTCGCCTTGAACTTCTAGAGGTTCCTGACCAGAACGAGGAATGCGAATAACCTTTTCGCTGCATAAGATTTCTGCCTGGTGTTGGGAAAGCCAATCCATCCCAATCACGACGTCGAAGCTACCCAAAACTATGGGAATGAGATCAATGGAGAAGGCTTGACCAGCTAGGATAAGATTACAACCCTGAACTACGTGCGTGGCTTCTAGACTTTTACCGTTAGCTAACTCTACTACATGTTTGGTGGGTAAAAGTGTTGGTGCACGTTTTAGCAGTTGACACATTTTCACAGACATATAGCTTGTATCCGCACCCGAATCAAATAAAACAGTAACGTAAATATTGTCGAGGAGAAACTTACCCATGACAACGTTGGGATCGTTCACTGCGTCACCTCGACCTAGCACGAATGCACGACCACGAGCTTCATTGCCGTTGTTGTTGTTGTTGTTTCCACCGTTGTTGTTCCCGTTGCCCTGGTTGTTATTGTTGTTGCGGTTCGGGTTTAACTGAGGACAATCGCGTTTGAAATGACCTTCAGCCCCACACTGGAAACACCCCCGGTTTCCACGCTGTGGCTGCTGCTGCTGCTGCTGGTTTTGTGGAGCTGGTTGCTGAGGCTGCTGGTTCTGATTCGCAGGACGAGGGCTCCTGCAGTCTTTGGCCTCGTGACCCATTTTGAGACACCTTTGACAACGACCCTTGTTACATGGGCCGTGGTGATGCCTGTTGCAGTTGTGGCACCTGGGTTGACTACCCTGATATCTCCTCTGCCTGTGACCACCAGAGGATTGCTGACTGGGACTCTGATAGTGATCGATCTTCTGCTGCTGAGATTGTGGCTGAACAGATGCCGAACCTTTGCTGGAATCCCCATCCCATTTCCTTTTACTGTCACCAGACGTAGCAGGAGTAACTGAGGTGGTGACATTAGCAGTAGCATTAACACGCTTGGGCAATCTATTCTGTTCCACTGCCTGATCGGTGATACGGTGAGCGAGACGCTGTATTTCCTGAATGTTTTCGAGATTAGCCGACGTCACGTGGCTCTGAATTTCTGGCGCCAATCCCTTGAGATACAACTCAATGCGCTTGTATGGAGGGTCCACCATAGTTGGACACAGAACGGCCAGCTCATTGGACCGTTTGGTATACGCTTCGATTTCCGATCCAACCATTTTCAAGTTATAAAGCTCATCTTCCAGCTTGTGTATGTCTTCCCGCGTGCAATACTCACGCTTGATGAGTTCCTTAAAGTCGTTCCATGGGGTGGCGTTAGCAGCTGCCAACCCTAAAATCTGCACTTGTGCGTTCCACCAAGTGAGCGCAATCCCTTCAAGTGTGCCAGTGGCGAACTTCACCCTGCGAGCCTCAGGGCATTCGCACATTTCGAAAACCGACTCGAGCTTTTCAAACCAGTGGAGGAGTCCAACTGCTCCCTCTGTGCCACTAAACGAGCTAGGACGACATTCCATGAAGTTCTTGAAGGTGCACCCAGGCTGCTGCTGAGCGGGTTGACCTGCTTGGGCGGCTGCAACTGCCGCAGCAATGAGAGCCTCTAGCTGGGCTTGAGTCATGTTAATTCGTGCGGCCATTGATCTTCATAGTAACAAGTAGCATACATAAGAATGGTTCGCGAGTAGGGCGATGACAGAAAAGCGTAGGCATATAGGTGTTCTCATGAAATCAAAGCATGTGTATCTAAGCGTAATGCGAGCAAAGTTCTAAGCAGTTCTAGCAAACAGGCAATAAACATAAACCTTATTACCTAGGATGTCGAGTCTTGCACGTGGAGCGAAGCGTCGTTGTGGATCATTGAGAGCACTGTTCTGGTTATAGTCCGGTTTTAATAAAAACGTTTTCCCCATATTAAAACCAAGTTCTCTATAACCAATGGCTCTGATACCAATCTGTCACACCCCCAAAATCCACCCGCGGAATACCACCGCTCGGGAGCGTGACTGACCAGGATCAAGCCATCAATCATATCAAACCATAGCAATTAATAATAGAAGTAGTTAATATAAGTCACCATGACATGATTGATGTTTCAAAAACCAAACACTGTTTTAAGTAGCGGAAGCATAGTAAAGTAAATCCAAATAGTTTTACGAGTTATGAGTTCAACATCATTACGATCCATCTGCCCACAACGACCTGCTCTTCCCTGTGCAAGCTCCAAGTATACCTAAGGTCCTGCAAGGCATGCAGCAAATAATCAACAAACTAGTTGAGCGAGTTCACAGAAAGTAAGTTCATTGTGTAATGCATAAGTATAGCTAGTGGGGGCTTCCCATACTAGTGTGTAATAAAAGTGGGGGCTTCCCATGTTCATCCTGGTTAATGAGGGCTTCTCATTAACGGTACTTACTAGACTAACATCCGACCATGTGTTCTTCTTTACCGAGAACAGGAAAACGTACAGGGTCACGTAGGCTTTACGTGACGTGCCCTTCCCCGAGGACAGTGGTACGCGTGGGGGCTACGTAGGCTTTACGCAGCGTGGCCTTCCGACCTGGAAGCCAGTAGATGGTATTGGGTTACGTAGGCTTTACGTAACGTGTCCTCCCGACCCGGGAGACATATGGCAAATATACTGGGTTACGTAGGCTTTACGTAACGTGTCCTGACTAACCTGAGGACGATGGTCTATAGTCTGGTATATGCGTAAGTACGAGTAATCATTCCATATCCAACATATCCAACCCAATTCCCAACCCGGGAATCCCATGCCTTGGCTGTGTGAACTCACCTTGGTTTGCTCGGCAGATACACAAAGAGTATAGATAAGCTAGTAATTTGTCAATCACGTCCTAGCATGGTTGTTATACGAGTCAGGTTCGTATATAACACGTATGTAGTAACCACGTATAGTCATGGCAAACATGTACGCACGTAAGCAGATAAGATATAGCATGTGAGGATCCAATTGTTCTTAGTCCGATCATACCCGGCCCAATGACATAAGCAGCCCAATAACAAAACAGTTCAGATTCCCCAATCGGCCCAAATAGCAAACACATACAAGTCCGTTAATAAACAGTCCACAATTCAAATCGTTGGGCTCAATAGATTGGGCCCGTGACAGTGAAGGCCCAACTGTGTGCGTGTAAACGATGGTGATCTCGACTCGCAACGGGGATCTCGAGTCGCAACCGGAGATTACGAGTCGCAACAGCTGGTTGCGAGTCGCAATGGTGATCTCGGTTCATCATGGTCTGGTTACGAGTCGCAATCTGACTCGCAACCGTGGTTACGGTTCATGCGGTTGTGGTCTCGAGTGGGGTTCCGACTCGCAACGAGTGATGCCGAGTCGCAACCGCGTGTGTAACTGGTTTCCATATTTCCTGCATTGACTTATCCGTGATTCTAGCAAACAACTTAGGCAGTTTCACAATTTCGATCAATCACAGTTAATTCCGATTTCATTCAACTTCAAATCATGAGTATCAAGCATGTTCATATTAACATCAAGAACAGGAAATCAGATTATTATAAAAACATACCGAATCATAAATCAGCTATCATGCATCCTACCCGGTTTGCATACATTCAGACTATTAACCCATCCGAATTATTCCTCATAACACAAACATACATATAACCGATTTCATGTCAAGTAACCGTATATCTTAATCATTCATGAGAACCGATTAACAATCCAATTATCATCAACATTCAACCAATATTACTAGCATACACCCTAGTTACATCGCCTAACGAATGATAGCAATCACATGATATCACAAATAATCCAAAAACATAACATCATCACTAACCGGATGAAGGTAGAGGATCGATTCGTTTCACAAGCTTCAAAGTGTGTGTGTGTGCCGTCGGGTTCCAAGCAAGCCGAGAGAGAGAGGAAAACTTCTAGGGTTTGTGTGTGTTTTTGTGTTTGTGACAACTAACCAAAACCTATCCCCAACTATGGGATTTACACGGTTAAAGGGGAGTGGGCCGAACCCACATGGGCTGCCCTAATAACCCGTGTGCAAAGTATAAGGCCCGAATGGGCTTGTGCGAGTGTGGGTGTGTTGTGCGGTCCGATTCATACATGTACAAATAGTAAACATCAAGCACATAACACAACATTTGTTCAATTAATATGATCACGTAATCACACTAGTTCGATGGTTACACGTAATGTACGAGACGGTAAAGTACGAGTTGTCACAACATACATCCACATATTATATGCACAACACACGTAATAACAAAATCACATAATTATTCAATAAACAACGTTCTCATAACCACGTATCGTTACACAAAGTGAGTCTAAAGTTCGAGTTGTCACAGCTTATACCTAATGTCTGAGTTATTGTATACACCCAAGATCCGATCCTTTGTTGATGAGTTGTCTGAACTCCTGATTGAATGTATGAACTAATTATAGTGATGTTACATGCTCTGAGTTCTGATAACACTTGAAGAGACAGAATGTATTAGGATGCCAAGATTAGAATCCTGTATGATTATATGTGATCATATGATAATGTACATTACTGGGTGATACTGTATGCATGAGCAATCTTTATTATAACATTCTGTACACGATAATCACACCGAACACGATTGCTTAGATATCAAAGACTTGTAAACCCTAATTGAATAAACACTTACATCGTATCATGTGCAATATGTCCTAGGTCGTGTGTAACAGACTTAGACAGTTACTAAACCCTAGAAGCAATAACATACCGAGCAAACCAAGGTGAGTTCACACAGCCAAGGCATGGGGTTCCCAGGGTGGGAATGGGATTGATTTATTTACTTGTACTTCTCTAGATAATGGAACGTAGTGATATGATCCTCGGGTGAGGAAGGTGATTGGTTAAGATACTGCTAGACTAGTGATGCTTATAGAACTGATCTTCGCACACACGCCGGGATTGGCTGCGATAATATGACTGATCTTCGCACACATGCCAGGGTTGACTGCGATAATATGACTAATCTTCGCACACATGCCAGGGTTGGCTGCGATAATATGACTGATCTTCGCACACATGCCAGGGTTGGCTGCGATAATATGACTAATCTTCGCACACATGCCTAGGAAGGCTGCGAACTATACACTAAAACTTCGCACAGGTGCCGGGTGGCCGCGATACAAACATACCTAGTCTAGAATACTTGAGAACTTTCTCTAATCTTCGCATACATGCCTAGGAGGGCTGCGATACGAACTATTACGATACATGATTTAATGAACGAACATAAGACTTGCTTTACTATTACTATTACTGAACTGTTTACTGTGAACTCGCTCAACTAGTTGTTGACTCTCTGCTGCATGCCTTGCAGGACCTTAGGTACTTATGGAGCTTGCACAAGGAGGAGCAGGTCGTTGTGGGCATGGATCATGAATGCTTGTTAAACGTTTATGACATTACACACTTAATACTTATGTTTGGGTTTTTACATTAATGCTTCCGCTACACTTGATTATGTTGGTTTTGATAAACACCTTTCGTATTGATGGATAACTATTACTACTTATTTACATGTTCAATATGATTGGTGGCTTGATCCTGGTCAGTCACGCTCCCAAGCGGTGATACTCCGCGTGTGGATTTTGGGGGTGTGACAGATTGGTATCAGAGCCATTGGTTATAGAGAACTTGGTTTTAATATGGGAAAACGTTTTTATTAAAACTGGACTATAACCAGAACAATGCTCTCAACGATCCACAACGACGCTTCGCTCCACGTGCAAGACTCAACATCCTAGGTAATAAGGTTTATATTTATTGCCTACATGCTAGAATTGCATAGAACTTTGCTGGTAGTATGCTTAGATTACACTGCTCATTACTTGTTATTGCTTGAGAACACCTATGTGCTTACACTCTTCTGTCATCGCACTACTCGCGAACCATTCATACTTATGCTACCTTTACTGCTCGATCATGTCTGGACGTGTTAACATGACTCAAGCCCAGTTGACGGCTCTCATTAACGAACAAGTTGCTGCGGCGCTTGCAGCCGCACAAGCAGGAGGTATAACCTGCTATTCCAGACCTATCCTAGGATGTTAGATCCTACTCTTGTTACCCAACTCTCGCGCTTAACATTGACCTATCTTTCTCGCGCAACGGGTCAGAACGCACAGCAACCTGTCTGCACATTCAAGAACTTCATGGACTGTCGTCCAAGCACATTCAGTGGCACAGAAGGAGCAGTGGGACTACTCCATTGGGTTGGGAAGCTCGAGTCAGTATTCGAGATGTGTGAATGCCCTGAGGCTCGCAGGGTCAAGTACGCCACTGGCACGTTGGAAGGAATCGCGCTAACCTGGTGGAACGCGCAAGTTCAGATATTAGGGCTGGCAGCTGCTAACGCCACCCCTTGGAACGATTTTAAGGAACTCATTAAAAAGGGAATATTGCACGCGTGATGACATCCACAAGTTGGAAGTGGAGCGTTACCATTTGAAAATGACGGGGTCAGAAATTGAAGCTTATATGAAACGGTCGAACGAACTGGCTATCTTGTGTCCAACCATGGTAGACCCTCCAATCAAGCGCATCGAGTTATACCTCAAGGGTCTAGCCTCAGAGATTCAGAGCCATGAGACATCGGCTAATCTCGACAACATCCAAGACATCCAGCGCCTTGCTCATAGACTCACCGATCAGGCAGTGGAACAGAACAAGTTGCCCAAACGCATCAGTGCTACCACATCAACCGCTACTCCTACTACTCCCAGTGACAACAAAAGAAAGTGGGATGGGTATTCCAGCAAGGGTTCCGTTACCGTTCAGTCTCAAGCACAGCAGCAGCGCAGGAATAGTGATCACCAGAGCCCGGTTCAGCCAACTTCTGGTGGTCAGGGGCAGGGTGGATATCGGGGAATTCACCCACTGTGTAACAAATGCAGCGGACACCACAGTGGTTAGTGCAACGAGGGACGTTGCCAGAGGTGTCTCAAGATGGGCCATGAAGCTAAGGATTCAGGAGCCCACGGCCTGCAAATCAAAAGCTCCAGCAGCAACAGCAAGCAGAAATCCTATGCAAAGAAAAGATTGTTCGTATTCCCCGTTCTGGTCAAGAACCTCTCGAAGTTCAAGGCGACAGGAGTGGTACTGTGGGCGGCATCATCTCTTTCTTGAAGGCTCAGAAATGTTTGCGGAAGGGTCACACTGCTATTTTGGCACTCGTCACTGACGCATCAACGAAAGAAAAGAAACTGGGGGATATTCCCGTTGTACGCGACTTTCCTCAGGTGTTTCCTGAAGATTTACCTGGTCTACCACCTCATCGCCAAGTCGAATTCCAGATCGAGCTCGCTCCAGGAGCAGCACCCATAGCTCGGGCACCGTATCGTTTGGCTCCAACTGAACTGGAAGAACTTTCAAAGCAACTACAAGAGCTCTTGGATAAAGGCTTCATTCGTCCAAGCTCTTCGCCTTGGGGAGCTCCAGTATTATTCGTGAAAAAAAGAAGGATGGCACTTTCAGGATGTGCATCGATTACCGTGAACTGAACAAGGTCACAGTGAAGAACCGTTATCCTCTTCCTCGTAGTGACGACTTATTTGACCAGTTGCAAGGGTCGAGTTACTACTCCAAGATTGATCTAAGGTCAGGTTATCATCAGCTGAGAGTCCGGGATGAGGACGTCTCCAAGACAGCATTCAGAACTCGCTACGGTCACTACGAGTTTCTAGTCATGCCATTTGGGCTTACGAACGCGCCTGCAGTTTTCATGGATCTTATGAACAGGGTGTGCAAACCCTATCTAGACAAATTCGTCATTGTCTTCATCGACGACATTCTGATCTACTCCAAGAGTCAGGAGGAACATGAGCAGCACTTACGTCTTATCTTGGAACTTCTTCGAAAGGAGCAACTGTACGCAAAGTTTTCAAAATGTGACTTCTGGCTTCGTGAAGTCCACTTCTTAGGCCATGTGGTGAACAGGGATGGGATCCATGTCGATCCATCCAAGGTAGATTCGATCAGGAACTGGCCTGCACCGCGTACACCAACGGAAATACGCCAATTCTTGGGTTTGGCGGGGTACTACAGACGATTCATTAAAGACTTTTCGAAGATCGCACAGCTGCTTATGCTACTGACACAGAAAGGTGTCACCTACCGTTGGGGAGATTCCCAGGAAACCGCTTTCCAGTACCTAAAGGATAGGCTTTGCAGTGCACCTATTCTCTCATTGCCAGAGGGCACGGATGATTTTGTGGTCTATTGTGACGCGTCGATACAGGGACTTGGTTGTGTATTGATGCAGCGGGATAAGGTTATTGCTTACGCTTCTCGTCAACTCAAGGTTCACGAACGGAACTACACGACGCACGATTTAGAGCTGGGAGCTGTTGTTTTTGCACTTAAGATATGGCGACACTACCTGTACGGTACCAAGTGCACAATTTACACCGATCACAGGAGTCTCGAGCATATCTTCAAGCAGAAGGAATTGAACATGCGTCAACAACGATGGGTCGAGCTGCTTAATGATTACGAATGCGCCATCAAGTACCATCCAGGCAAGGCCAATGTTGTGGCTGACGCTCTCAGTCGAAAGGACACTCTACCTAGGCGTGTACGAGCTTTGCAGCTGACTATTCAGTCTGATCTTCCTGCACAGATACGAGATGCTCAGGTGGAAGCATTGAAACCAGAAAACGTAAAGGCTGAAGCTTTACGTGGTTCGAGGAAACGATTAGAACAGAGGAAGACGGCGCCTACTATGTAACAGGACGTATTTGTGTACCACTATACGGCGGTTTACGGGAACTCGTAATAGATGAAGCACACAAGTTTCGCTACTCGGTACATCCAGGGTCGGATAAAATGTACACGACATCAGAACAACCTATTGGTGGCCTAGTATGAAGGCCCATATTGCAACTTACGTCGGCAAATGTTTGACTTGTGCGAGAGTCAAGACAGAGTACCAGAAACCTTCAGGCCTACTTCAGCAACCCAGGATACCACAGTGGAAATGGGAAGAAATTTCCATGGATTTTGTTACTGGCCTGCCTAGATCCCAGCGCGGGAATGATACTATTTGGGTGATCGTAGATCGACTCACAAAGTCTGAACATTTCTTGGCTATCAAAGAAACGGATAAGTTCTCTACAGTAGCAGACATCTACTTGAAGGAAGTTGTTTTTAGGCACGGGGTGCCCACCTCTATTATTTCGGATCGGGATGCATGATTCACTTCAGAACTATGGCAAGCGATGCACAAAGCTTTTGGCTCTCGATTAGACATGAGCACAGCTTATCACCCTCAGACGGATGGGCAGTCTGAGCACACGATCCAAACTCTAGAAGACATTCTTCGGGCGTGTGTTATCGACTTCGGCAACAGCTGGGAAAAACACCTCCCTTTAGTGGAGTTTTCGTACAATAATAGTTACCACACCAGCATACAAGCCGCTCCATTCGAGGCATTGTACGGACGTAAATGCCGGTCACCTCTTGGTTGGGCAGAGGTGGGAGATAGTCAGATTACAGGTCCAGAAATGGTAGTTGACGCTACTGAACGAATAGCACAAATACGACAACGCATGGCGGCAGCTCGCGATCGCCAGAAAAGCTACGCGGATAAGCGTAGGAAGCCATTGGAATTTCAGGTCGGGGACCGGGTTTTACTTAAAGTCTCACCCTGGAAGGGTGTGGTTCGTTTTGGGAAACGGGGCAAACTTAATCCGCGGTATGTTGGACCGTTCGAAATCACTGAAAGAATAGGCAAAGTGGCCTACAGACTAAACCTACCAGCTGAACTCGGTGCAGTTCACAACGTATTCCACGTGTCGAATCTGAAGAAGTGTCTGTCAGATGAGACCCTCATAGTTCCTTTTAAGGAACTCACTATCGACGAGCGGTTGCAGTTCGTCGAGGAACCAGTTGAAATCACGGACCGGGATGTTAAGGTCCTCAAGAACACTAGAATACCTCTTGTACGAGTTCGTTGGAACTCCCGTCATGGCCCAGAGTATACCTGGGAACGAGAATATCAAATGGAACTCAAGTACCCCCAGTTATTCGAAAACCGTGCAACCACTACTGAGGCTGAAGCTACTACTGCAGAATTTCGGGACGAAATTCCAAATCAACGGGGGGATGATGTGACACCCCAGGAAAATCAGTAAACGATACAACTTACCTAGCTTCCCCAGTAACCGCATGCTAAATTTCGGGACGAAATTTCTTTCAAGTTGGGGATAATGTGACAACTCGAGTTTCCAAGATTCTATTTTCGCATTTATTGCACGTTCATTGTTTGTTTAGTGGTTTATTTGCACAAATAGTTTGCTGTGAAACTGTAACGTTGTGATTCAGTTAAGTATATGGTATATTGAGCATGGTTATGTGTTAATTATGAATGATTTGTCAAATGCATGAACTTGGTGGTGAAACTGTGAAATTGTTTGAGATGGTGTACTATTGTAAAAGTTAATACTTGAGGATGTAGAGAGTAATTAGTGAAATCCAAGTGATATTTAACCCTAATCCCTTTTCACTAATAATTACACAAAACAAAACACGTACTTTCATTCTCTGATTCTCTGGCAATCATCATCACCTTCATCATTGGCACAAGATATTCATCACTCTTGATTTCCATACTCTAACTAGAATCAATTCAAGGTAATCGTTTATTGATTGTTTGATTGTATTAATTCTTGATTCTTCTAATACGTGTAAACCCTAGCTTTCATATGATGGTTCTGTGTTTTGATTGATTCTGATTATTGTGATAATGATGTTGATTAGTGTATGATCATTTGCCTGATGTTAAGACACAAGACATGTTAGAATGATTGACTGATAATTGATTCCTGCTCTGCTAAATGTGTGATTTAGGGTTCCTGTTCGTATGAATGTAACTGTTACGCTACTCATTCTATGTTTCTGTGCGTAACTAGGGTTTTAGTGTCATTATGCATTATGTCTGACTTTTAAATGTGCTTGTTGTCTGAGTTTTGTGAGGAGCATAACTGTCCGAACTTTTGTAGCAAGGTTAATAGGTCCGAACTTTGGACATTTTGCATATAGTCCGAGTTTTAATAAGTGATGTCCGAGATCTTGCTTATAAACTCATAGTCCGAGTTTTCAATGTGGTGGCCTTTGTCCGATCTTGTGATAATAATATCCTGTTCGAGCTTTTAAAAGGACATGAAGTCCGAGTTTTCTTTGTATGTAAGGGGGTGTCCGACTTTTAAATCAAGCACACTAGTCCGACTTTTGTAAAGCATCTAGTCCGAGTTCTATTAGGATAGGTGGTCCGACCTTTTAATGATAAAAGGTGGTCCGACCTTTTATCAACATAAGGGGGAGGGGCTTGTCCGAATTTCATAGGGGGAGCCCCTTTGGTCCGATCTTTATACAAGGAAAGGGGTCCGAGTTTTTCATAGACAACAAAGGTCCGACTTCTTTTGCTTGCCTTTAGAGGTCCGACTTTTACAAGTATGTTACATGCCCGAACATTATGCACCTCACAAGGGGGATCCGACTTTTAATGGATTGTATAGGTTCGATGTTTGTTAAGGTTATCTTGTCCGAATTTTTTTGCATGCTTATACCTAATGTCTGAGTTATTGTATACACCCAAGATCTGATCCTTTGTTGATGAGTTGTCTGAACTCCTGATTGAATGTATGAACTAATTATAGTGATGTTACATGCTCTGAGTTCTGATAACACTTGAAGAGACAGAATGTATTAGGATGCCGAGATTAGAATCCTGTATGATTATATGTGATCATATGATAATGTACATTACTGGGTGATACTGTATGCATGAGCAATCTTTATTATAACATTCTGTACACGATAATCACACCGAACACGATTGCTTAGATATCAAAGACTTGTAAACCCTAATTGAATAAACACTTACATCGTATCATGTGCAATATGTCCTAGGTCGTGTGTAACGGACTTAGACAGTTACTAAACCCTAGAAGCAATAACATACCGAGCAAACAAAGGTGAGTTCACACAGCCAAGGCATGGGGTTCCCAGGGTGGGAATGGGATTGATTTATTTACTTGTACTTCTCTAGATAATGGAACGTAGTGATATGATCCTCGGGTGAGGAAGGTGATTGGTTAAGATACTGCTAGACTAGTGATGCTTATAGAACTGATCTTCGCACACACGCCGGGATTGGCTGTGATAATATGACTGATCTTCGCACACATGCCAGGGTTGACTGCGATAATATGACTGATCTTCGCACACATGCCAGGGTTGGCTGCGATAATATGACTGATCTTCGCACACATGCCAGGGTTGGCTGCGATAATATGACTAATCTTCGCACACATGCCTAGGAAGGCTGCGAACTATACACTAAAACTTCGCACAGGTGCCTGGTGGCCGCGATACAAACATACCTAGTCTAGAATACTTGAGAACTTTCTCTAATCTTCGCATACATGCCTAGGAGGGCTGCGATACGAACTATTACGATACATGATTTAATGAACGAACATAAGACTTGCTTTACTATTACTATTACTGAACTGTTTACTGTGAACTCGCTCAACTAGTTGTTGACTCTCTGCTGCATGCCTTGCAGGACCTTAGGTACTTATGGAGCTTGCACAAGGAGGAGCAGGTCGTTGTGGGCATGGATCATGAATGCTTGTTAAACGTTTATGACATTACACACTTAATACTTATGTTTGGGTTTTTACATTAATGCTTCCGCTACACTTGATTATGTTGGTTTTGATAAACACCTTTCGTATTGATGGATAACTATTACTACTTATTTGTGACGAATCTGGTTAAGTTTTTGGCAGTCAATATTCAGCAACAATTCAGGCTAGGGGGCCGCTAATCGGTCAAAGTGTAATCGATTTAGGGCTGTTATTGTCGGTGCTGATTTCTGGTTTGACAACGATTCAGACTAGGGTTTTACGGCTGATTACTAATCTGATTAGGGTTTATGGATGATCTTAGCGGATCTGGTGGAAATCAGCAGGAAGGTCGTGCGACACCGAGGGCATCGTTTGAAGAAATTGCAGCAAGGTTTAACATAATTGATGAATTGGAAAAGAATTCAGTTCCAATTGAAGCTGAAAACTTGCGGTCAGCAACGAGGGTTTCTGATTGGGAAGGGATTAAGCAAGCTACTAAGATATATGCGCAAAAATTAGAATCCAATGTTGCTGCATTGGCAGGTCATGGGAATTCGCATACTTCAGCGATGACGGAACCGGTACCATTATCGTTTGCTAAAGTTGTTAACAATACTACGGAGAAGGTGAAGGTAAATTTCAGATCTCTTGTTAGCCCTGTTACGCATGAGGGTTGTGATGTGGTTCTTTCTCGTCAGTCGGTTAGAGCTGTTCAAGTAAAATTAGCAAACACTCTGTATGGTTACTTCCTGGGGGACAGAGTTGCATATCCGGTTGTGGAATATTTCGTGAAGAACCAGTGGAAGAGATATGGATTACAGAAATCAATGATGAATGCTAATGGGTTCTTTTTCTTTCAGTTCGCGGATGAAGCTGGTATGTTGAATGTTCTTAAAGAGGGACCTTGGATTATCCGATCTCAGCCTATGTTTTTGCATATTTGGTCTCCTACTTCTAAGTTAGAAAAGAAGGAAGTAAAGAAGTTGCAAGTGTGGGTTAAAATCCATGATGTTCCGATTGCTGCGTATACGGAGGATGGATTGAGTATGATTGCTACGGCTATTGGTGAGCCTAAGATGTTGGACTCGTATACTTCATCCATGTGCACGGAAAATTGGGGAAGGAGTAGTTACGCGAGAGCGTTAGTAGAAATTTCAGCTGAAAATGGGTTTAAGGAGGAGATAGTGATTGCAGTTCCAGAGTTGGAAGGGGAAGGCTTTTGTAAAGTGATTTTGTCGGTAGAATATGAATGGAGTCCTCTTAGGTGTGCACATTGTAAGGTGTTTGGTCATTCTGATGATTTTTGCCCAAGACAGCCTAGGAGGGCTCCTAAGGAGCCGGTTACTGGTCAGAACAAACAAGGGGGAAGCAGTACCCGAAAACAAATGAAGCAGCCGGTTGTAGACAAAGAGGGTTTTACGGATGTGGAGCGCAAAAAAGCGGCTAGGAAATCAGGTTTTCCTGTGAATAAGCAGAAGCAAAAATTTGAATACCGTCCGATTGGTTCCAAGCCGAGTGGTGGGGCTTCTACCTCGGGTCCGACATCTAGTGTCAAGACGCACAACCCGTTTGATGTTCTTTCGGATAGGGGTAAGAATGTGGGTAAAAATGGTGAATTTCAACATGACCAGCAGGTTTCGGATGACGAGGAGGTTATTGGTACTTATAACGAAACTAATGAATTTATGACTTCCGGGATGTCGAAGGCAGGGCAAGCACCTCGTCCACGAAGTTCTTCAATGGATAGAGTGTTGTTGGTTCGTGTCAAGGGGCTGCTGGTCTGTGGCAGTTTTATTTTTGATGATGGAGGATAATCTCTTGCTCTGTTTTGTTTGTCGTGTCTACTAGATGTTTTTTCCATAATGTGTAGTAGACTAGGTTATGTGGTGTCATAGGTTTTATGGTTTTGTTTTTGCTTGGCTAACATATATGGGGCATGTCCTGTATATGAACTAGTGTGGAACTCATCCTCACTACTTGTACTTATTTGGGATTGTTTTAATAGAATCACCGGGGTAACCCTTTACCCAAAAAAAAACTATTACTACTTATTTACATGTTCAATATGATTGGTGGCTTGATCCTGGTCAGTCACGCTCCCAAGCGGTGATACTCCGCGTGTGGATTTTGGGGGTGTGACAATGCAACTGTGTGCATTCATCAATACAGGAATTGTTCAGGTAACAATGGCATCTCCACTGATTGTTCTTAAAAGAAGAATTTACAATCAATTGTCAAGAAAATGACCCCAAACAATGGTCAAAATAACTTGAAAATGATATGATCATGAACCTTTTTGAAAAGCTGTCAGATCCTTTTGATAATTTTCAAAACATCCTTTAATTTTTTTAAGGTGTTTTTCTCTAAATAAAACCAGATACATATTACTTTTTATAAAATATATCTTGTACTTTTACTCATTTTTTATAGTAAAAGTTCTTCTCTGGTCAGGATGCAATTTCCTTATTTCTGTGTGAAATTCTATCCTAAATCTGATCAAAAGGAAATGGCACACATATCAAGGTCATGTTAAGCTCAAGTTTGGTTATCACAGATCATGAATTGATTGCAAATTAATTTTGAACTACTGAGATACTCATGTTTTAGTTCAAGTAATTAGACACAAAATGAGTAGCTCTAGTAGAAATGTCTCCATCATCTGGGATGCTAAACCACTGTCGGGAATAATGGACAGTTGGCAAAATCTGAACAAAATTTCTGAAGATAACTGCTGACAATTTAATCTTGATAATCTACATCAAAAATGTATGTTGTTAAGAATAGCATTTCTGGTGCTCAACAGATGTTAGATAAGATATTGTGCTTTCACAAGACAGAATAAATTCCTACATCTGAACAAGCAGATGCTAAAATTATTTGTCAAAAGTTAAAACATTGTTGCACAAACAGTTGTTATACTAATGATCCCCATTATTGTTTTAAACCACTGCTGTACCTTAAATGCTGTTGTGCCTCAACATCTGCTTTCTAAAGTCTGTCCACTGCTCAAAGTCAACCTCTGCTCCTTCAAAATCTTGAAAAACACTGATGTTCAAAATCATTTCTCCATCCACTGATACACCCACTGCTTCATTTCATTATCGTTGTAACTACTGATGCTTGATCCATCAGTGGTTGTCAAAACAACTGTCCTCCATTATTTACTATTTCATCAGGGGTTGGCACGTGGTCAGTTTTTAGCCGTCAGATCATTATAACCGCTGCCACATCAGCATTCACTTTTTCCCTAAAATAAAACCCTGATTAAACCCAAACAGGGGCTCACACTGTCGAATTGAATTCCAAAAGTTCTCTTCTCAAAGCAGTTTCCCAATCTTCTTCACAAAAACTCTCTTCGATCTTCTTCATCAAAAATGACGAAACCAAAATCGAAGTCAAAATCAAAACCATCTTCTTCCTCCACCCCAACAGACGCCACTCAAATGGCCGTCGAAACCACAGAAATCCGTTACAAAGCCCCTCACAATTATGTGGGAATACTCACAAAACCCACAACTGACAACACCTTCGACTCCATCATTGACATCTTATCTGCATCGAAGTACAAAACTTTGATAACAGCAGACGCTCCCATTTATCTTCAAACCCAGAGAGAGTACTGGAAAAATGCCACCCTTGAAAAACAAGGAGACATCATCACAGCCATCAACTCCTCGATACAGGGTAAGAAGGTTCAAATCTCTCCACAATCCATTTCTGAAATCTTTAAACTCG
Organism: Helianthus annuus; assembly: GCF_002127325.2. Classification (NCBI taxonomy): domain Eukaryota; kingdom Viridiplantae; phylum Streptophyta; class Magnoliopsida; order Asterales; family Asteraceae; genus Helianthus; species Helianthus annuus. Next base: position 83,246,376 of record NC_035442.2, read on the forward strand.
ATGATTTGAAAGGAAAAACCTCATTTTCTAAAGACGAGTTGAAAAAGGATTTCATAAACAGGGGCTATGCTGAGCAACCTAAAAGGGATACCTTACAAAAAGGTTATTTTCCTTCTGCACCCAGATTTTTATTTCACACATTGTTAATGTGTGTTTCTAATAAAACAACCTCCTTTAATGAAATACCAACAAAAATTCAATGCCTGGGGTATGCAATTTTAAACAACAAAAACTTTAATTACTCCCAGGAAATATTTGATGATTTGGTAAAAAACGTTGATAATAAGGCATTTCTGCTCTTTCCAAGATTTTTAAGCTACTATTTTGAACAAAAATTTGTAGAGAAAGATGCAGATTTGCCCAAACAAGGTGCCTCTTTTAAAATAAATTGCTTAACACCTGAAACATTCTCTAGAATGTTGGCACAAATAAAAACAAAACCAGAGGTGCCTGAGCAGAATTTAGTAGATGAAACTGCTCCTCAGGTATCTGCTGCTGAGCCCACTACTCCAGGTGATCAAAGCAGCACACCCACTGTTTTGAAACCCACACCTACCACCACAAAAAGAACCAAAAAGAAAATATCTAGAAAGCCCACCAAACCCAAAACAAAGGCATCTCTGGAAGATGAGATCCCAGAGACAATGCCAGTGACAGCACAAAAGTCACAAATAACCATTGCTGCTACTTCCTCACAGTAGTTGGAAGAAAGATCTCAACCCCAACCTTAAACTCCTCCTGTATCCTCACAAAAGGATCAGGTTGTAAACACAGGGACACCACAATATGAAGCTCTGGACCCACTCGGATCCATCTTCCACAGTCCTAATCCCAGGGACATGTCTCTTTTAACCCCTATACCCTCACCCATCACATTCCCACAATCAATAAAACCTTTGTTGCATACATATGCTATTACTCAGACACAAACCAGTTCCTCTCAATCACCTATCACCGAGAGCATACTCCCACAAGTGACTGGGTCTGATGTTAATATCTCTGTTATCCCAGCAACAACTGAGGAGGTTACACTGCAGGAATTACAAGTAATTCCTGTCAGTAGTTCAAGTGGAGCAGCCACTACAAGTGTTGAACCTACAGGTTTACACTTGGACAGTGGTTTCATTAGTAAGACTCCCTTGAAGGCAATTTCTTCTATAGCACCACTGAAAACTACCAGTGAGTTTGTTTTAACTACTGGCAATATCAAAAGGTTATCAAGTGCTGAAGAAAGAAGTCCCCAGTACCAAGAACAAGGGGCATCAATGGCTGACTTTTGGGACTCTGTTCCTAAGTCATTCATTGGTAAAACCACTGCTGGTGGGGATTCAGATGATCCTGTTAACTCAGGTGATGTTTCAAGATATCAGGAATTGACGGGCAGGGTTGAAAACCTTGAAACCTCAGTTGCTGAAATAAAAGATATGGTGCAGCAGCTATTAAAAGCTCAGAAAGCCCAATCCACTGCTCCACCTGCTCAAGCACCTGCTCAACAAGCACCTGCTGCAAATGAGTTATGGAATCTTTTTCAACCACTGCTGGAAAGACAAAAGTAGATGGCAGATCAACAGCATGCCATACATGTTCAAAAGCTGACAAATATGGTGGAATCAAGATTCAAGGATACTCAGGCGGATATAAAAGCTATAAAAGCTCACATTCAAAATGCCTCTGGAAAAGTTCCCTCCACTGTTCTCTTCATGAACGAACCCTTCTCAGATAATGCCAAAAAGGGGGAGAAGAGCAAGTAGAAGAAAAAGGGAATTGATGATGGTATGTATGTTGAGCCAGAAAATAGTCAAACCAAAACTGCAGTATCAACACATACCACATCACCACACACCACCACAACTACTGTTCCACCACCATCTGTGTCTACAGCACAAAAACCACCATTACCATCACAAACAGCCAAACCATTATCACCCCCTGCCAAAAAGCAGAAGACAACAGATGTTACAACATCTGTTGTAATGGCAACAGTGGTTGAAACACCAGTTGTTTCAACTACTGTTAGTCAACCACTGATCACCACTCAAACAACTGCCATCATAACCCCTGCTCAAAAGCAGAAGACATCTGCTGACACATCAGTAGTTGTAATGACAACAGCTCTCACCTTTCCTACATCACAACCAAAGCTCTTCAGTAGAAAAAGAAAGCCAATCTCTGCCGATGAGGGTATACATGATCCTAATGCTGCACAATATCCACTGGAACTTGAAGCTATCAAAAATGAGATGAGGTAATTCTATACAGAAGAAGATCCTTCAAAAAGAAGATTCTCCTCACTCATAGGCTACATGCCACCAGAGGATATGGATGATTACCTCAAGCTCAAGGCAAGGCAAGGCAAGCTAAACTAAGAGCTAAAGTTGAGAGTGAAAGTGAAGGTCTAAGCGAAGAAGGCATTGCTAAAAGACTGGATTTCTTCCTCACTAAAGTAAAGCAGATAGAAGTGTTTGCACAAGAACTGAACAAAGAAAAGGCTGAACAACGAAGAAAGTTAAGAAAACAATACCTAGCCTACATCATGAAAGAAAAATTCTATCCCGCTGAAGAAAAACAGTTTGAAGAATGGCCACTAATCGCTCTAAAGCATGAGGCTGATAGGATTGACAGAATCAAGAACGATCCTACAAAGAAGAAGAATGCTCCAAACTGGAGCAAATTCAAAAAGCTCATTGCTGACCTCACTGCTGAGTACAAAAGAAAGAAAAAGGAGCTGGTGGAAGCAAAAATGGATACTGCTGAAGCCATATCAAAATGGTCAAAACAGCAGACTGATGAAGCCTATGAAAGGCTAAAGAAAAGAAAAATAATTGTTTCAAGTGCTTCAAAGAAACGTGAACAAATGATGAAGCTTGAACAGAGATTGAAAACCTCAGAACATTGTTCAAATCAGCAGACAAACCTACTCTTGTGATAAACCAAGAAGAAGGAAAACAGCTGTCTGAAAAAGAGGTCAAAGAAAAGGAAGCAGAGTACTTCAAGGACACCATCGTGAAAATGGGTCTAAAAGAAGACAGCTCAACAAAGCTTCAAAACCTTGTTAAGAAGGTATTAAACAAACCTGCATCACCAAACACTGCAACAGACATGTCAGAAATTGAAAGGCAAGAGCTTATTGAACAAGAAACTGCAGAAGACATAGCTGCAGCAAACAAAGTCATTGAAGAAGCCTTCAAAAGAATGTCTGAAAGTTTGCAAGTGTTTACAAGGCCATCATCCCCCAACTCATCAAAGAATAAATCTTTCCCAAGAAACCCATTAGGATTTAAAATACTAAAGTGGATGTCTGATCAAAAGACCCACGTATTGACTTTGGTCAGATCCAATGGCGAAATGAAGTACATATCAAGGAAAGAAGCACTTGGCCTTGGTGTTGAAGATCTACAGGATCTCCTTGAACTTACATTGTGTAGGGATGAGGATGACCAGAGTTCCAAGGAATTTGAAGCTGAATTTAAGAAACAAGCTAAGGAACTCTTGATGAGAAATAAAGGTCCTGAATAATGAAGGGTTTTGGCATTATCTGTTCCAGGGGGAGATTGTTGGGATTGAACCCTACCAGAGGATCAGATAATGTAAAGGCAAAACCGGATCACATCAGAGGACTACAATAAGCAGCAGTTTACACTTTGCTTTCCCCTTGAGAGTGGTAATCTAACAGCTGATGGATCTTAAATGCTGCTCACTACAACAACTGATGAACCAAACACTGATGATACTCTAAAGACTGCTGAAGACAAACACTGTTGCTCTATCTACTGCTGTTTCCTAAGTATTGCTGAAGACTCAAGCACTGCCCACTCAAAGACTGATCACCTTTGAAGAAAGCACTGAAGTTCAACACCAGTGCTCAGGCTACAACAGTGGAACGTGAAGCAGTAGCTATCTCTAGTTTTGTATTATACTGATTATCAGATGTTGCATATCAGTAGTTTGTATAGAACAGTGTTTATAGGTTGTTAGGTCGTTAGATGTCACTATCATGGTGACGTCAGCTAAGATGCTTCAGTGGTTTGGACTGCCTATAAATGTAACAGTACCCTGTACTGTTACATTTGATTGACTGAGTGGATTCTTTCTCTTAAGTCCAATCCTTTCATCTTGTGCAACCAACCTTGGGGTATCAGGCTGAGGGGGAGCTTAGTTCTGTAAACATGCTGTAATCATTTGCTTTGTATTTCAATCATTCAACTTAATGATAAGCATTTGTTTATCAAACTATTTTCCTCTTTGGTCGTGTTTACAAAGTTTGTATACAATTCCGCTGCACTTTACATAATTTTATATTCACTGAATGTTCATTTTGTACGAACAAACACAATCATGAGAGCCTCCGATCCTAACAAAACCAACACTAGTTCAAACATGGGACATCCCCCATGAGAGTACGCCAACAAAACAAAAACAAACAGCCAAGAACCACAAAAACTAACAACTAGACTATAATCTAGAAATAACAAACACAAAGAGATCAGCCTCCGTCATCTTCCAACTTGTTGCTACAGATCTCCCTTTTCTTCCAGCAGTCTCCGCACCCTGTTACACTCCTTGAACTTAACTCCCATTAGCTTATATCGAACAGTTTGCAATTATTTAGAAAACCAATTTCTAAATATTTATTTGTTAACTCCTAGAACTTGGAGAAGCTGCATGTCGATCTTGATATTGGAACCTCATCAGGAGCTGAACCAATAATAAAAACGAACAACGCTGAGGAACCAATGTCTTTTGCTAATGTTGTTAAGTCTAAAAAGGAACCAATTAAAGTTAATTTCAGGTCAATGGAGTCGAATGAAACTGTTGAAGGAGCGGATGTCGTAATTCCTATCTCATCGGTGAAGCAGGTGCATGATAGATATGAAAATACGTTATACGGTTATTTCTTGGGGAAAAGTTTAGCCTTTCCGGTTGTAGACTACTTTGTTTAAAATAATTTCTAAATATTTATTTCTAAAATGGCTCTCTCATATTGAGAAATTCTGTCTAGTGGCATTCATTTCACAGAATCCATTGACAGCTGCATAAATGACTAAAACTTGTTTTTCAATTGGAAGTGGTGCATATTGTGGTTGTTTTGGTACTTCTGTAATCTTTGCACCTCTATTGAGTAATGCCTGAGTCGCAGCATCTAGGTCTGACCCAAATTGAGCAAGGGCGGCCACTTCACGATATTGTGCCAATTCCAGTTTTGAACTACCGCAGACTTGTTTCATAGTTTTCAACTGAGCGGCAGACCCAACACGACTAACAGATAAGCCGACGTTAATAGCAGGTCTAATTCCGCGATAAAGGAGCTCTGTTTCCAAACAGATTTGTCCATCAGTAATGGGGATCACATTAGTAGGAATATAGGCTGATACGTCTCCAGCTTGTGTTTCAATGACGGGTAAGGCGGTCAAGCTACCTGCGCCTGTCTGGTCCGATCGTCTAGCGGCTCTTTCTAAGAGACGGGAATGTAAATAGAAAACATCCCCTTGGAAAGCCTCACGGCCTGGTGTTCGGTGTCACACCCTGGCTTTGCGGAAGCGTGGGTTTATTTGGTGTGACTTCTTAATACCATAGCTCAATCATAACAAAGCTATATGAAAGTAAAACCATGCAGAATCATCCATTAAAGTCTTAAAAACAAAAGTAACAACATTGTCTCAAAGTGTTGACACATGCAACGGAAATTACAACCTACCAAATGAAAACATTGTTCTTAAGACGCAACCACAACATAAAATAAAACACCGTTTAAGACTTGCGACTCGTCCAGGTAAAAGTCGCAATCCCTAAACGAGGATGATCCCGTAACTCTAACGCAGCGAAGCATACCGTGCCAGATCTTTAGTTCCCTGAAATACATGTAAGTTGGAAAAATCAACAATAATGTTGAGCGAGTTCATGTGTAGTGAGTAATAAAACCTTTGTAAGTATAAAAACCCTGGTGTGTAGCAAATAAGGAAATAAGGAGATCACCAATGGTTTGCAAGGCCATTGATATGTGTGATGTGCAGTAGGAAGACTCAAACCTAGCGGATTTTGCGTTGGGCACAAAGTCACCCCGAGGTCTGTTCAGCTGGGCCTGGGGCTAGGCTCGCTACACCCAGATAGATCTACCGCTACTGTCCCTCGGTCCTATACTGAGGATTAATGGCCTTCAGTTCACGCCTACCCACTCACATGATCTAAGTAGTAACCCTCCTTACGCTAACCATACCATGTAAAAAGTACTTGTAATCATAGTAACATGTATTTCACCCCCGCAGTTTAGAAAACTGAAAACAGTTAAGAGAAAAGGGGGACATGAACTCACCGAAGTGCGTCTCTAAAAGTATCTCCCAGAAAATCTGCTGTGCGACGACCTACACGTACTAACTTCTATTAGACGGACGACCGTGCCTTAGTTTAAGGTTTAATGTCTTCGGGAAATAGTTAGGCAACTATTTCGTGTTTACACTTCGTAATTATTTTGTGAATATGTTCCTTCCCAAGGATGGGGGTTTTAATACATGCGCGTTCGTATAACTTCGAAATATATTATTAAGTCTCACTTAATAAAATATATTAAAAAAAAATATTTTTTTTCATTTATCCAAAACACTTTACTTCCAAAATATAAATATTTTTCCCAAAAATATTATATCTTATTCCATATAATTTTCCAAAATAATACTTTTGTCAAAATACGCGTTTAAGAGTATCTTCTGAAAATACGTAAGTTACGGATAAAGATCGGGTGGTAATAATAATACCGTTGTAACTTAAATATTTATTGTGAGGGCGTTAGAATTATTTTGGAGTCGTTAATATTCATTAATATTATTTTTACCCTAAAAATAATGTTTACGTAGTTCACAAAATAATCACAAAAATTTACACAAGTGTTGTTATGAAAAATATATATATTCTAAATATATATTTTAGCAAGTTTTATTTGTGAAAATCCCACCTCCGACACTTAGAAATTTTGTAATAGATCATGGCGAAATTTATTTGGGTAAAATAAGTTAAAAATTATATTCATAACACTTGTGATAAAAATATTTCCAAGTGTTAGATTTTTGGAAAAATTTCGCCAGAGTTTCCCCTGTAACTGGAGGTGGCCACGCTTTCAAGCGTATCATTGTCTTTTATAAATTCAAACAACAATTTTCTCAATCAACAACAAATAATATTCCAACATCATACTAGTTCAAAAATATCACAAACACATGAACTTGTGGGTTGTATAAAAGTGTGTAGTAACTTCCCATTATTTTTAATAGATCTTTCTACTTTTATAAATGAGATCGGTTTCTCGAAAATCTTATTTTTACAGAAAATGCATTTGTACATCTTCTAGTCAAAATTTCAAAAATAATTCTTTGTTAAAACATTTTGTTACACAAGTGCCTACACGCTTGTGTGTTCATAAAAACATCTTTAGTTTATGAAAGATCCGGCTTTAAAATATGGTTTCGTCTTACAGTTGGTTCTTTGAAAATACCACTTGTAGATCTTTGGATCTACTAGTTTAGAACTCCATTTCATAAGAAAAATTGTTTATACACAAGTTCATGTTTATGCTTGAAAGGGATCGTCATCTAATAACTTTACGACTTAACATATGGCTAGTTCATGTTTCATGAACATGCTCTAGCGTGGTTCGATGACGATCCATTCCCATACTAGCAATCAACAACAATAAATAACCATAACACAACTAGTTTCAAAAGTTTACACCATTATTCATCCATTAACCACTTTGTTTATCTTTTTAGTAGACTTTAAACTTTGATCTCTAGTGTTTATGATTTTTGCCCGTTAAATCTTTTATTAACCACTTTAGAAAAGATCAAAAAGGCGTTTAGAGTCACTTACTACTAGCTCGAGGCTAGGGAAGAAACTAGTCGAAAAACGGGTGGTTAATAGCAACGTAGAGGGGTCCTTGTGTTCCCGAGTGCACCGAGCTTCCTTATGTGTGATCCCTCACACTTGTATGTACTTGGACTTGCTAGATTGAAATTGAAAAAAGATGGTGGGTGGGTCTTGGTTCTCGGCCGTAAGTTCAAGAGGAGGGAGGGAGGAGTTTGATTTTGTTCAAGTGAATTGTGATTGTTGTTCTTGGACTCATGGTCCTACTTATAGTACATTTCCTCCTAATTACCCACAAGGAAAAATGTCCCCTAGATATTTAACAAGTATGATTTAAATAATCAACAATTAGTGGGATGTCCCCACATACTAACTGAATCGGTCAAGGGGGGGGGGATTTTGGTTGGGTTTTAACTAATTAGTTAAGTAGTTTAGTTAGTTAGTTTAGCAGGGTTAAGACTAGTTACTAGTGTGTTGTAATTTATTACGGGTGTTAGGGTATTCGGGGACCCTAACTAGCTCAGAAAAAGAAAAATAATGTTGATGTCAAAATTTTTATGTCCCGAGTTAAGTCCGGTTGTTTGGTTGGATATTGATCCGTTAAAGTGTTTAACAAAGCTTTAAAGTGTCGTTAATATTATTTTAAGTGACACAAAGAATTCCCGACACTTTGGAAAGTGTCTAGTATTATTTTCCCATGTTTTTGCACTTTACTAGTTAATTTAAATGCTGAATTTTTATATTAAAGTGCAGAATTTGTGTTTAGAATATGTTTTAGGCACATCCGGTCACTATAACTATCACCTAGTGACGCAATTCTACAACCCTCCTTTCCCTACACTCTCTACAGGTGTAGTGAACTATCTCTGGTTCATACAGGCCTTAGAGGCAGTGTTTGCCTGATGCTGGCTATATCAGCATGTTTAATGGGTTATCCATTCATTGTGCTACTGTGCTTTTGTGCATCAAGGTTGTCACTAAAGTTCTGTATGTAAATCATGGAGTGACAGTTAATAGAGTATGATGCAAGTAAGTGCATGTATCAGTATTCAAGTAGCAGTTTATCCACAATTGTAAGCAAGCACAGTAATTAAGCAGTAATTAAATATTAATTAAGTCGAACGGATACCTGGTTTGGTGAGGGTTGTCACATTCTCCCCCCGTTAGAAAAATTTCGTCCCGAAATTTTAAGTTTTGCTTCTAGTTGCAGGATTCTTGGGAAATAAGTGGGGGTACTTTTCTTTCATTCGGTCCTCACGCTCTCAGGTGTATTCAGGACCATGTCTAGCGTTCCAACGAACCTTGACGAGCTTGACACTGCTCCAGCGGGTTTTGTTCACTTTCCAATCTGTAACCTCAACCGGTTCTTCAACAAAATGGAGTGTGTCGTCAACATGAATCTCGTCGGTGGGAATGACAACGGTATCTTGAGTTGGACTTTTCTTCAAATTCGATACATGAAATGTATCGTGAACACCGTTTAGTTCGGCAGGTAAGTCCAACTTGTATGCTACTAACCCAATTCTTTCCAGAATCTTGAATGGACCAATATACCGCGGATTCAACTTTCCACGCTTCCCGAAGCGTGCCACACTCTTATAGGGTGATACCTTCAACAAAACCATATCGCCTACCTCAAACTCTAGAGGTTTCCTTCTTCGGTCCGCGTAACATTTTTGTCGATCACGAGCCGCCTTGATGCGATCTCGGATCTGTGCGATTTTATCTGTGGTTTCCTGGACCATATCAGGACCAACCAATTGTCTGTCACCTGCATCAGACCAACAAAGCGGTGATCTGCACTTGCGGCCATAGAGAGCTTCAAATGGCGCGGCACCAATACTGGTGTGGTAGCTGTTGTTGTATGAAAACTCGACCAATGGCAAATGTTTATCCCAGCTACCGCCCAAATCCATAACACATGCTCTCAGCATATCTTCCAATGTTTGTATCGTCCGTTCGCTTTGTCCGTCGGTCTGTGGGTGAAACACAGTGCTCAGATTCAATTGCGAGCCAAAAGCTTCTTGGAAGGATTGCCAAATCCTTGATACGAACCGTCCGTCTCTATCAGAGATGATTGAGAGAGGCACTCCATGGCGTGTAACAATTTCTCTCATGTAAATTTCTGCTAATTTGCTCGTATTATCTTTCTCTCTGATAGGTAAGAAGTGCGCAGATTTTGTTAATCGGTCCACTATTACCCATATAGTGTCATGACCCCTTGGCGTTCTTGGCAACTTCGTTATAAAATCCATGGAAATTTGTTTCCGTTTCCATTTGGGAATCTCAGGTTGTTGCAGAAGTCCCGAAGGCTTCTGGTATTCAGCTTTAACTTTGGCGCACGTCAAACACTTGCTCACGTAAACAGCAACGTTGCCTTTCATCCTAGGCCACCAATAGTAATCTTTAAGGTCCTGGTACATCTTATCCGCTCCTGGATGGATAGAATAACGCGATTTGTGAGCTTCATCAAAAATAACTTTTCTCAAACCACCAAACAGAGGACCCAAATCCTTTTCATAAAACATAACGTTGCTTCCCCGTTTGGCACTAATTGCTTCTCCATCCCACGGAGATATTCTTCTTCAAGGTTTCTTTCCTTAAGTGCTTCTTTCTGCGTGACACGAATGCGCAGAGAAAGGTCTGTTTGAATAATCATTTCCAAAGCCCTAACCCTTATGGGCTTGATCCTTTCCTTACGACTTAAGGCATCGGCGACCACATTCGCCTTCCCTGGATGATACTTTATCTCGCAGTCGTAATCGTTCAGCAACTCGACCCAACGTCTCTGTCTCATATTCAGCTCTTTCTGGTCGAATATGTGCTGCAGGCTTATATGATCTGTGAAGATTGTACATTTCGTACCATATAGGTAGTGTCTCCAGATCTTTAATGCAAATATCACTGCGCCAAGTTCCATATCATGTGTGGTATAATTCTTTTCATGTACCTTCAGCTGGCGTGATGCGTAAGCAATAACTTTCTGGCGTTGCATCAACACGCAACCCAATCCTTGACGCGAGGCGTCACAGTATACCACAAAATCATCTGTACCTTCCGGTAGTGCTAAGATCGGCGCATTGCAGAGCTTATCCATTAATAACTAAAAAGCTTCTTCCTGTTTGCTTCCCCAATCAAACTTCTTATCTTTTTGCGTGAGGAGCGTTAGTGGTTGAGCGATTTTTGAAAAATCCTCAATAAACCTTCGGTAATACCCAGCCAAACCTAAGAACTGACGAATCTCGGTTGGCGTCTTTGGGGTCTCCCAATTCTTGATCGCTTCGATCTTGGTGGGATCCACATGAATTCCATCCCCATTTACCACATGTCCAAGGAATTGGACTTCGCGTAGCCAAAATTCGCACTTAGAGAATTTGGCATACAACTGTTCTTTCTTCAGCAACTCCAAAATAGCTCTTAAGTGCTGTTCGTGTTCAGCCTTCGTCTTTGAATAAATCAAAATGTCATCGATAAACACAATCACGAACTTGTCCAAATATGGCTTGCAGACTCGGTTCATTAGATCCATAAAAACAGCAGGTGCGTTTGTCAACCCAAACGGCATAACTAGGAACTCGTAGTGTCCATAACGAGTCCTAAAGGCTGTCTTAGGGATACTTTCCTCCTGTATCCTTAACTGATGGTAGCCTGATCGCAAATCGATCTTCGAGTAAAAACTTGAGCCTTGTAGCTGGTCAAATAGATCATCGATCCCTGGCAGAGGATACCTATTCTTTATCGTCAGCTTATTCAACTCCCGGTAGTCGATGCACATTCGAAAACTACCGTCCTTCTTCTTGACAAACAGGACCGGAGCTCCCCAAGGTGAGAAGCTTGGTCTGATGAATCCCTTGTCTAACAAATCTTGATGTTGTGTCGACAATTCCTGCATTTCAGATGGGGCAAGTCTGTAGGGTGCCCTAGCCACAGGCGCGACGCCTGGAACAAAATCGATGTGGAATTCCACTTGCCTCTGGTGTGGCAATCCTGGCAAGTCCTCAGGAAAGACTTCCAGATATTCCCTCACGATAGGAATGTCTTCTATTTTCGGCTCAGCAGCTTTCTTGTCCACGATATGTGCCAGGAAGGCAGCACATCCCTTTTGTAAACACTTTCGCGCTTTCAGGCAGCTGATAATTCTTAAAGGCGTATCCCGCTTCTCTCCATGAACCACAATCATTTCACCATCTTCTGTTGGGATGCGAACGACCTTTTCATGACAGACAACCTCTGCCTTGTTGCTTGATAACCAATCCATTCCTACTACCACGTCGAATCTTCCCAGCTGGACTGATAGTAGATCCAGAGTAAACTCACGCTCTCCCAACTCGATTACGCAACCTCTAATCACTTCATTAGCTTCTACTAACTTTCCATTATCCAATTCGATCGAGTAGGGAATATCTAACTTACTAGCGGCTAACCCAAGCATATTCTTAAACTCTAATGATACGAAGCTATAATCGGCACCAGTATCAAATAAAACGGATGCAAAGCGTTGGTTTATAGGGAACGTACCAGTAACAACATTGGGATCCTGGCGCGCTTCCGTCGCTTCGATATTGAAAACCCTTCCACGCGCTTGGTTCAATTCTAGGCAGTTCCGCTTATAATGCCCAATATCCCCACAGTTAAAGCAACCTGGTCTTTGCCCATTTCCTCCACCATTTCCAGCTTGATTGTTGTTGTTTCGGTTTGCATTACCAGCCTGATTCACATTGTTGCCTCGATTCCCATTTCCTCCATTGTTCCCCTGTGGGCGATTCCCAATACCACCACGATTATTGTTTCTATTCCCAAATCCTCCTTGGCCTCCCCGGCCAACAGTGGCCCAGCAAGTATCCTTTGAGTGACCAGTTTTTCCACAAGCTTCACATACTTTTGAACCACAACGGCCAGAATGGTGACACTGGCAAGTGTTGCACTTGGGATGTGTACCCATATATCCCTTTCCTTTCTTCCCAGCACCAGTTGTAACTTGGACTGGTGCGCTTGGTTCTCCTTTCTTAACAACCCCACTAGTGCCTTGTTTGAAGTTCGAGAACTTTCATTTATTACCCCCGGATGACTCGACGTGAGTCTCCTTCTTCTTTGGCTCAACATCAGAAAACTTGTTTAGGCGGATAGCCTCCTCAGTAAGAGCTACGCTCAGATCGATCGCCTCAGTGATTGTTGCAGGCTTGGATGAGGTCACCATACTTATGATTTGAGGAGCTAAACCCCAAATGAAGCGCTCAATCCGCTTGAATTCTGGTGTGACCATATAAGGTACCACATGTGACAGGTCGTGAAACCTTTGAACATACTCTGCGATTTTCGGACCTTCCATCTTCAGATGCCAAAACTCAGTTTCCAACCTTTGAATTTCTGCACGAGAGCAGTACTTTCTACGCATGAGCTCTTTCAGCTCGTTCCATGACATTACGTAGGCTGCGGCTTCACCAAGTGTTTGGACTTGTAAATTCCACCATGATAGAGCTCCGTCTAAGAATAGCCCCGAAATGTAGGTGACTTGCTAGTCTGGAGCGCACTTGCTCATGCGGAGAACTGATTCCGTCTTCTCGGCCCAACGAACAAAGGCAACAGCACCTCCGGTGCCGTCAAAGTTTACAGGCTTGCAGTCAAGAAACTGCTTGTAGGTGCACCCTGCACATACGTTACAATATATGAATGGCATTAGCAAACTTGCTAGGGATATCCAATGTATCATGGTTTGTCTTAATGACTTAGTATTACCATGAGGCGGATTGTTGTTGCCGGTATTGCCAGAATTACTTCCTCTAGTTCCTCCTTGAGAGGCGGCGTATTGTGCGATGGCGGCAGCGATGACCTGCTGAAGTTCTGCCTCGTTGGTAGGCATGCGTGTTTGACGTCTTGGTGGCATCTTCTAAAAGATGTGTTTACGTTGGTCAGGTCATAGTAGGTAAAGTGTACGTATATAACGATAGTAATAATACATAACATCTCATGTTAAAACAAACCAATCACATAACATCCCATGTCATAAATAAATCAATCACACAATATCCCATGTTATAAATAAATCAATCACACAACATCCCATGTTATAAAACATAAATAATCAATCAAACATCACATGTGATGAGAATACTACGATTGCATTGCCATAAATCGAGACCATAATGTAAAGTGTACAAGTATCTGTATCATACAACATCAACGACTAAGGGCTACATCACCCCAGTCCAAAATATCAAATCAATGTCAATAATATCCCATATACATAACAACAAAAGTTAGGATCAATATGCAGTCTCCAAAAGCTGTGCAGTCTGTGCAATCGTCGTCTTCTCATCAAAAGTCCACCCGTGTCGTACAATGTAGCCCTACGCTGATGGCGGTGGAGGAGGGGGAAAATGAGAATAGAACAAACAGCGCATGTGAAGCCAATCCTCCTCCATGGCTCGGTGAGAACGCAAAAGATATGCCAGCTGCTGCTCCTGAGTCCAAAAACGAGCAGCAGAATCAGGAGATAACGGGCGAGGAGGGTGTGATATCGCAGGGTGGGTCTGGCCCTAGCACTGGCAGGGTGGTCGCTGTGCTCTCTCAAGCTCCTGCACGCGACGTGTAAGTGCCTCCTGCTAGATCATGAATGACCTGAGAATATCCTCTACAGAAGAACCCATATGAAAAGGATGATAAGGATCCGACGGTGGCATAATGGGTGGTGATGTCCAGAGAAAAGGCTCGCTGGATGGAGCATAAGATGGCGTAGAGAACGGTGCAACAGGGGGAATAGCAGTATGATGAGGGATATGCGATGCAAAATGATCTCCTCCCATCAGAAAAGGTGCATGGCCAAAAGGCTGACGAGAAGAGCCCTCTCCAGGATGTGGCGGAGGGATCTCCTGGAGAAACGTAATAGGCAAGTCTGTGCGGTGAGCATCAGCAGTGTGGGTGGGGAACAAGGGTGCATCAAAAGGAGCTGAAGCTGGTGCTGAAACAGGTGTAACTGGTACCACAAAAGGTGGAAAGTCATCATCGTCCTCTATCCACCCATTCTGGGTGTGCGCATACTGAGGGTCGACATGAGTCGCAAAGAGTGCATGATCAGGATCTAAAGCTATAGGGTCAGGAAAAGAAGCAACAACAGCAGGCTCAGCGGGTATATCATCAACATGCTCGTCCACTACCAGTGGAGCAGCAACAAGACCCTCTAACAATGGTGGTGCATCAATATAGGCATCAGCAACAACATGATCATCCTCCAGCAGTGGAGCAACAATAAGATGATCATCGACAGGTACATCAACAATCAAAGGATCAATAGCGGGTACATCAGCATGAATAGGATCATGCTCGAATGCTGGGTCTGGAGCAACTACTGGCTCGGGGGCCACAGCAGGCTCCGGGTCGTCAAACTCCATCTCGAAATCTGCAAGATCAGCAAACGCAGGGTCAACGGGATCAACTGGGTCCTCCATGGGTTGATCTAGGTGTATAAACTCAATGTCCTGGTCTGGATCGAAACCAGGTGGAAAGACGGGGTCTGAATCCTCATCAATGTCATGATCGATGGCGAAACTCGGGGCAGGGGCAGGTGCAGTAGACGATGCCCTTTCCGGGTCTGTCTCATGAGAAAAGTGTTGCGCGCACTGCGCGTGCGACAGCGCAGATGCCACAGACTCGAAAGAGTTTGGGACGGGTGAATGAGCAGGTGACTCCTCAGTTGGAGCATCTGCGAGAAGTAAGAGATCGCCGGCAGCTATAAGGGCCTCGCCGTCAACGTCATCCTCCAGTGGCTCCTCGTTAAACAAATCGACGTCGTCATCGGCGACTACGTCAAGTGGCACATCGATAACTGGGTACATGGTAAGGGGTATGGGAGCAGGTATCACCACAAGCGGCAAATCCCCAGCGATGGGGCCATCAGCAGGCTCAACCACGGCATCGGGTAGTGCAAACGGCTGGAAATCGTCGTCGTCTGTACTGGTAGTGTCCGAAGTGTATACCTCTCGCTCGGATGACACTCTGTCGTCTGACACTATGAGCATCAGGTCAGTGGTGTCCGACTCTCCTGTGCCGGATGAATCCATAGCATCTGTAACACAAACATACATATGCACAAATAATCAATCATATAGTCAGGTAAACACATTAGTCATCAATAAGCAATCAAATAGTTCTCCTAGTCCCACTAGCCTCCCAGCCTCCCAGACTGATCTTCCTAGTCCCACTAGCCAACTCTCTCAGCCTCCCAGACTGACTCCCTAGCCCCAATAGACAACTCTCCCAGCCTCCCAGACTGACTCCCTAGTCCCACTAGACAACTCTCCCAGCCTCCCAGACTGACTCCCTAGTCCCACTAGACAACTACCTCGGCCTCCCAGACCGAGCCTCAGCCTCCCAGACTGAGCCATAACTAATAAATAAAATGTGCTCATCTTTTGTTTGTAAAAACGTTTTGGATCTGGACTTAAGTGGTATGCAGTGTAAAAATATTTTCGTGAGAGCCCTAGTGATCATAGTCTAGACTCGAGAAAGAATCCTAGTTCGCTATGATCAGAGCTCTGATACCAAGCTGCCACACCCTGGCTTTGCGGAAGCGTGGGTTTATTTGGTGTGACTTCTTAATACCATAGCTTAATCATAACAAAGCTATATGAAAGTAAAATGTCACACCCTGACTTTTGCAGAAACGTGATTATTGGTGTGACTTCTAAATACCATTGCATGTGATCATAACAACACTATATGATAAAACCAGTAGATGTACACCCATTAATTTAAGCTTAAAAGTAGTACAACATAATTGTCTGAAATGACGAGACCAAATTCAAGTTACAAACCATAACATGTTTTAAGGAGTTCAAAAAGACTCAACTAAAGATTTTAAAACAACCCCGAGTTTAGGACCACGTATCTCGTCCAGGATTAAGATACGCCTCCTAAGCCCTAATGACTTGGATGACATCTTTATTCACAACGCAGCTTAAAAACTCCAACGCCCGCCAGATCCATTTACTAAATCCCATGTAGTTTGAAAAATCAACAAAAGTTGAGCGAGTTCATGTGTAAGTGAGTATGTATAAACCTTTGTAATGTGTTTGTATGTATGAAAATCCCTGGTATGTAGCAATAAGGAAAAAGAAATCATCATTGGGTTGCAAAGCCAATGATATATGTGAAGTGATGCAGGAAGACTCAAACCTAGCGGATTTGTGCGTCGGGAACTTAGTCACCTCATGGTCCACTCAGCGGACTCAGGAGTGGGGCTCGCTACACCAGAATAGATCTATCACTAATGTCCCTCGGTCCTACAACGAGCATTAATGGCCTTAAGTGTCATGCCCACCACTCACTTACTCTAAGCGTCTAAACCCTCCTTAAGCTAACCATACCATTTATAAAAGCGTCTATAAAAGTGTAACATGTAATTCACACCCGAAGTATAAAACTGAAAATAGTTAAAGAGAAAAGGGGGGGACATGAACTCACCGTAGTGCGTCTTGATTCGAATCTCATCTCTGTCCGCTACATGACAACCTACAACGTACTAAGGTCCATTAGACGAACGGGCCATGCCTTGGCTTAGAGTTTAGTGTTTTGAGTTGCGTTACTTTGGTATTATTTTGTTAAAATAATATTAATTATTTTAACTTAACTATCGTCGTTAGAAAAATAGTTAGGCAACTATTTCGTATCTATATTTCTCGAATATTTTTACTAAGTGTTCGGATTTTCAGAAAATTTCGCCATAGTCTTCTTTGTAAATAGAGGTGTCCATGCTTCATAGCATATCATTTTCTTTTACATATATCCCGTAGATCGTTCTCAATAATCAAACCGACATTTAGACATACAAAGCATTACTTACTTTATTTCAGCTTCATTACCCAAAACTGGACTGTTTTCGAGGATTTTTATAAAATAGTTAACCTTTTCCAAAAATTCCCAAATTTTTACAGAATGTCCACACGATACAAATTTTATTTTGTAAAAATATTAGGGTCCAGTTCATCACCTATATTTTATAAAAATTCATTTACCCAACTGCAATCAGATTTGTTACTTTCTGATTGCAGTTTACGGAATAATTCACTAAAAATTAATCGTAAGTCCGATTGACGAAATTCCAGTTTTAGGATCATCGTGACAAAGGTGACCATCTACTGTAAAAATTCCATGAGTTGATTCCACTCAGGTTTCAAGTTATGACTCCGAATACAACACACGTTTTCTGCAGTAAAAACACAGCTTAAGCTGCTGTCCAAAAACAGTCCTTTAAAAATAGTAAACGACCTCGAAAAATTACGATTCCAGTGCCATTTGTTCGGTTATTCCAAAATGCATATTTTAGGCTTCAGAAAATCAGTTTTTCGATTTAAAACGGTCCAGTTACAGCCTGTTGAAGTTGGCTGGAAATACCAATCAGCATGCTGTTTACAATGTAAAAGTTACTAAAAACGCATCAACAAGGGTCCTAACCATGGTTTATCGATGATTTAATGATCAAACCTCATGCATGCCTTAACCAACCCTAATCCAACCTGATTTCAACTTCATACAAACTTTTTATGTAGGATTTTCATGTAAGGTTCCATGTTCATCTTTTTAGTGTTCTAGTTCTTGTTATTTAAACAAATAAACGTCATACTTCACATTTTGACTAAAAATAAGATGGAACAAGGTGTAGAGACTTACTACTAGCACAAGGCTAGGGTAGAAATCTAGTGAAGATGATGGTGAGAAAAGTATGGTGACAAGATTAGATCAAAGCTTCCTTGAAGTTCCTTCAATCTTGCAACTTCCTTGAATCTTCTTGAAGCTTGAATGGACTTGAGTATGATGAAGATGAAGATGATTAAGTGGTGGTGATGGTGAATTCAGCTAGGGGGGGGGGGGGACCGAAAATGAGAGAGAGGTGAGTTTGGAGTGTGATTTTAATGTAATGATGAGAGATCTTGGAATCCATGAGCCACCCTACCCTATAGTCATCATTAGTTAATTTTTGGCCAATCAAGGATCAAGAGAATAAAAATTAAATCTAAACAAAATATTTTGGTAATCATTTGGCTGGAAATTAGGTTGGGGGAGGGGGGGTAAATTGTAAAATTTTGGTAGCTAATGGGTAGATAATTAGGAGGTTACGGGTATTTTCTAGAATAGTGAGTGTATGTCATGTTTATATAGTGTGTGGGGATTTTTGTGACCGTAAATAGTTAAGAATGATAAAATAATATTTCTGACCATATTTTGGTGTCCCGGGTAATGTCTGGTTGTTCGGTTACGTATCGTTCCGTTAAAGCGTTTAATGCATATTTTGGTGTCCTGCATAGTGTCTTTTATGCATCTTTTTGTACCGAATTTTAATTCCAACACTTAAGAAAGCGTTCAGGACCATTTAGTCAATTCTCTGTATAACACGAGTGTGTTAAGGGCTGAATTGTTTCTGAAAATGCAGAATTCTGTACTTAAAATGAGCTTTAGGTACTTTCCGGCACTCAAACTATCACCTAGTGACACAGTCTTATGGTCCTCACTTCCCTACACTCCATACTGGTGTAGTACTCTATCCCTGGCTCATACTGGCCTCAATATAGTGTTTGTCTATGTGCTGGCATTGTTAGCATGTGTCTGAGTTATCCGCTCACTGTGCTAGCTGTGCTTTATGCATCAGGTTTGTCACTAAGAGTCTGTATGAAGTAAATGGGTCGACTGTATGTAAAGTGATGCACATGTATGTATGTTACATAAATCAGTAAGCAGTTTAAGGTGTCAGTTGTAGTCATGCACAGTCATTAAGCACATAATCAAAATTAATTAATTTGTACAGTACCTGTAATTGCGAGGGTTGTCACATTCTCCCCCCGTTAAGAAAATGTCGTCCTCGAAATTTGTACTACCTTAACTCCGTAGGGTTTCGTTATGCATGTATGTATATGAATAGTACCGAGGTAGATAATCACCAAACCGAATCAAACCTTATTCACATCAAGTGAGTCCAAGAATATATATAACATCACGAATCAAATGGTTAAATGGTATGTGCTTTTAGCATTTTGTGTCAAGGGTACAAGACGTATCAACGCATAGTCTAGTGTAATCCAGTTAACAGGGGTTCCACAAAAGATGAGTTTTGTCGAATAGGATTCTCAACAATCGGTCACGATAGGCAAACGAGTTTTCACAAACCATAGCCTCCGCTATATGAACTCAAAATTAATGATTTGGATGCGACAGTATTATGAAAATGATCTGTCAACTTTTGAATAAATAAATGGCAAGGATTTGTGTGTTGACATTCTCGAATTGCGAAAATACACCAAGTGAGGTAAAAGCGAATCTGGTGTACCATTGTTTTAAATTCATAGTTGCCTCAGAAATGTTTACATGACAAGTTGACAAAAGTATATGTAGTTTTGTGTGAAACAGTTGACCATGATTAGCACAAGCTAATGACACCACAAGGTGTCGAAATGACGAGATTCAATTATAATGGTGACTAAACAAGTTTACCATGCCTGAAATCAAGTGAATGTGGACCGAGACAATCTGAAGATTTGATTTACGCCATGTCGTAAAGTTTCCAGTTGAATATGAAATATCAAAGAGCCACTGTTTTTGATCGAAGGTGAAAAGTATTAAATACTGCAAGGTATTCGATTGACAATGAAAGAATCGTTAAGAGGTACATTGTGCTATGGAATGAATCTATGTACCATTGCCTTAACACACAATTGTGTTGAGACCGCTTTAATCGTGATAAACGAGACGGATTTAGAGCAATTAAATAATTAAAATCCGTGTATGAAATGAGTAACCAACTTAGCACAAGCTCAATTCTGTGAAGATATCACCGCAATGTATTGAAACCAATCAAACGATTTAGTGGAGTCGTAGACCAAGCGAATCTACTACGACTCGTAATGAAAGAACTTTTGCAAAAATATTTGAATATGATGCTCCCAATACATCATATTGCGTCTCAAATCAAGCGTGTGAAATGGATAAGTTCAAACAATTGAACTTAGTTTCAGTGTAACTCACCAATAAACGTATGTATCAACAAAGGAAATCTCAGCATGGTTACAAAAATAAACCATGGATGTATCTTGAAACAAAAGAAGTGTTCGAGAAAGTGTGTTGACTTGATAGCAAAGAGTCAACCGTTACAATAATGTAGGCCATTCGAATCACAGACCAGTAGTTAGATTTAGCAACATAATATTCGAATTTCAATGAAGCGTTCGAAATGAAACCGTATGCGTAGCAGATGGTGCACGCGTAACATGTGAGTTTCCAGGTGATGAATCAATGAGTATGAGGTAATGACCACATATCGAAGCAAATGTGTGTTCGCTCTCAGCGAGGAAAGTCAAAGTTATGCAAATACTTTAAGGGGAGTAGAGATGCAAACATCTACTCGGCTAGAAGCAAAAGTGAAGATTTTAACGAAAGAATTTCAAGTACTTTCTGTTCTGTTAACTGAAATGGCATATATGTCAGGTTAATGGTGTTCGATTGAGTTAACAGATATGGTGTCTAAGTAACAACCTTTACAAGTTTGGACCTGAGTTCCCAAGGGTCCTAAGCATATGTTTTCTAGATCCTCAAGGTTTCGTATTATGTGTAACTCGGTTTTGTGCATTGAGTAGGAAACACCATCTTGTGTGCGTCTAAAAACAAGTTATCGTCCCACGATTTCCCGGTATACTTTCTTCCTGAATTCATCGCTAACGACACTCGATCATCAATCAGTCATGTAATAGTAGTTGGATCCTCACAGTTAGTTAAGTAAGAAATTCGTTAATTCTCAGCAAGAGTTACTAACTCTTGTGGGTTAGCTCGTTCGGCTCGTGGTAGTTGATGTGCGTATAAAAGCTATCGTTCTTCTAATTGACAAGAAGAATTGGGGTTACCCAAAAAAGAAATCTTGGTCTGTTATCTTCCTTCTCTATCAACTTCTGAGGTGGCACTGCCAATTTTTGCATCTCCGAAGGTGTAAGTCGCTAAAGTGCATCGACTACAGGCGCGACGCCTGGAATCAAATCGATGCAAAGATTCGTCTTGTCGTTGAGGGGATAATTCTGGGAAGTCTACAAGGAAGACTTCAGGATATTTCCTTATCACAGGAATATCTTCGAGCTTTGGTTCTTCAGCTCCCTTGTCCCCGACATGAGCCAAGAAAACAACACATCCTTTACGCACAACTTTTGTGCCTCCCCGCAATTAGTAATTTGTAGGGGCGTATCCTGCTTCATGAGCCACGGTCGTTTCTTCGTTTGCCATTGTGATGCGGTTGTCAATCTCTGCTCGAACACTCGGTAGTTGATCCATCCCAATTACCTTGTCGAAGCTTTCCAACTCAACTGGCAGTAGATCAAGCGTAAATTCACGCTCTCCGGGTTCTATCTTGCCGTTTCTAGTCACTGTGTTGGCTTCCACTAGCTTCACCTAGCTAGTTCCATCGAGTGCAAGTTATCTAACTTACGTGCTACTATATCAAGTACACTCTCGAACTCTAGAGATGCGAAATCGAAAATTTGCAACAGTATTTTGCAACACAGATGCATAACGTTGAGTGATATGGAACGTACCGATATCCATGCTTGGATTCATGGTGTGCTCCCCTAGCCCTGCTACTGAGCTTTTATCCTCGTGTCGGATTCTTCTTAGGGCAGTATTTTCTAAAATGCTTCTTGCTCCCACAATTAAGACAACCTTGAGCACGTTTTTGTCTGTCACTTGTCCTTCCTGGATAATCGTCATTGTCGTTGCTCCCTCCATGATTCTTGCTTCCATCTTGGCCTCCATTCCTACTTTCAGTCACTTGCCTACAAGTTTCCTTAGGATGCCCTCTTTTGCCACAGTTATCACATTTCCCATATTTACATCGCCCGACATGATAGCGTAGACAATTGTCGCACTTAGGGAGAATACCCATGTAGTCCTTTCCCTTTTTGGCCTTTTTCTTGTTACTTGCCTGAGTAATCTTCTTGAAATTTGCGATCTTTCTCTTATTATCCCCAGATGACTCTATAGGAGTCTCCTTTTTCTCGTCCGTAGTGGAAAATTTTCCTAGTCTAACCGCTTCTTCAGTGAGCGCCACGCTTGTGTTGATAGCCTCGGTGATCGTTGAAGGTTTAGATGTTGTTACCAGGCTTAGAATCTGAGGTGCCAATCCCCCTATGAAACGTTCAATCTTCCTAGGTTCCGGTTCCACCAAACGCGAAGCAACTTGTGATAATTCGCCAAATCTCTGCACATATTCGGCTATCTTTGGACCTTCCATTTTCAAGTTCCAAAATTCCGTCTCCAACTTCTGGACTCCTGCCCTCGAGCAATATCTTTTTCGCATTAGTTCCTTCAGTTCGTCCCACGTCAAAGTGTTCACAGCAGTCTCGCCCATTGTCTGAACCAGAAGGTTCCACCATGATAGAGCCCCATCTACAAATAGCCCAGCTATGTACGTGACCTGGTGCCCTGGGGTACATTTGCTGAATCTTAAGACAAAATCCGTTTTCTCAACCCAGCGTACGAAGGCTAAGGCACCCCCAGTGCCGTCAAATTCCCGAGGTTTGTGGTCTAAGAACTGCTTGTAGGTGCAGCCTTCGCTGTGTTCAGAGCGAAGGGCCTCGAGCTGTGCAATGGCCCGTGAGATGCGCACTTGTAGTTCTGCCGCTGTTGTTGGCGGAAGGTTGTTGGCATCAACGTCCCCTTGTGCCGACATCTTCTCAGAAGAAGATTAGTTAAGTCAGGTTATATTTGTTCAGGGGACGCGTTTAGTTGTTTAGTGGTCATATGTACATACACACAATAGGTTATCATACCAACCAATCAAGCAATAGCATAATCATAGCATAACCAAGCAATTTGGTAATTATGTTTAATGAGAGCATAGCAAGTATGCATGTAGCGTTAAAATTATAGCACACACATATAGATCAATAACGTGCTTAACGAAGACATAGCGTCTGAGCTTTCGCTGGTCATTGGCCACAAAGTATTGTCGC
Source organism: Helianthus annuus (assembly GCF_002127325.2). NCBI lineage: Eukaryota > Viridiplantae > Streptophyta > Magnoliopsida > Asterales > Asteraceae > Helianthus > Helianthus annuus. The sequence goes on from NC_035442.2 coordinate 83,270,204, forward strand.
ATGTTTTATGATGGTTGGGCTCTCATTATTCTCCGACCACAATTGTATCGTCTTTCAAAATGTATCACATCAAGGGGGAAACAAGGTCACCCTACCCTTGCCCAACAAGTATATCAGTGTATCAAAATCACGTAGTCTGAAGTGGTCTTTAAAAGTCTCCACAATCCCGGCTTATCATTAGTGTCTTAACCCAAATGTAATGCAATCCGCAAAATCCAGAAATCAATTATACTGGTGACTGAGGTGGAGTGGGAAAGAACAGTAAATCGTTATCATGCGTGAACCCCTCCTCGAGCTTGTATATATACGTCGAAGTAATTAACCGATCTGCCGCTCGACAGTAAAGAAACGAGCCTTAATAACCAAGAAGGTGTAATAGCAGCAGGTGAGTGTGCCAAAGGAGACAGTGATGAAGGTGGAGGATTAAAGTATACTGGCAATAGACAGGGTGGAGGACGTGGTGTCAGCTAAAGCTCCAACGTTCTGCGACTCATATCCTCAAACTGTAGCTGATGTTATAGGAGTACTCTTCCCGTGTGTAGTCTCCATAGTGTGAGGGATGGTAAGGGTCTAAAATTAGCATAGTGTATTATAGGGACCATCGAGCTGGCTTGTCCAGCGCTGCAGAGGTGAAAGTAACAAACAGTGCGGCCTGTGAGGTCGGGGAAAATGTTGCTGTAGCAGAAGGATTGTTATGCGGGTACTGACCTGGAGTACCCTCCTGGGGTGCGGGTATGTCTTAAAAGCAAGCAGTAGGCATGTTGGCGCAACGGACGTCGGTTTTCACAAGAGCAACATTAGCGGGTGAAGGTGCAGGAACATACATCTCAACCAACAAGGATATCATCTGTGCAGGTACTGGGTCCGATATAAGAGGTGTAATGTCCAGTGATACCGAAAGAAGCAGTGTCATAATCAAGCAAGGGTGCAGGACCAACAGGTGCAACATCAAGCTGTCCCACAAAGGTGCAGAGGCTAGCTCAGGGGCAGTCCCTAGGTCGTGTAACGGTGTGGTGTCTCAAGCAAGTGATAGTGCAGCAGTCATAACGGCGTCGACGTCTGTGTCAGTAGTAGAAGGTTGTAATCCGGCCATCTATAAGGCTGTAAATATCACAGACTCAAAGGAGTCTGAAATCGAGTGTATTCTAGGCGCAGAGGATAGCCTGATAACAGGGGTTTCAGATGTGAAATTTGTAATAATGTTCTCGTCTAACTTTCCATCACCACGGATGTCGTCTGGAGGACCATCAATGGTTATGTCAACTTCATCGACTATTCGTCGAGTAGCCACCCTTTGGAAGGAAAGGTTCACATGAGGCGCATTGTCAAGGATTGGAGCCATGGTGTGCTCACTATCGGAATGTCCAGTGATGAAGTGGTCATGGACAGAAACAAGAGTGACAGGGGAATTCATGTCGGAGAAGACATCAGTAGGGATAAATCATCCCCAAATTCTGGTAGCGCAGACTGTTGTAAGTCGTCCTTGCCCTTGTCAGCATATCGGGATCACTCTCAGTGACCGACGTAAATATCTCCGACGCAAGTGCAGTCTCATTATTTGTGGCGGCGACTATAGGGTCATCATTGTTTGACAACCCGCTTTTTGATCAAGGCGACATGTGTACCGGTGCATGGTAGTCATAGTATGTATTTCCATAGTAATCACTATCAGTTAGCGTATGCAAACAGTTTCCACATATGCATGTTTATCAATAATCAGCAATTAAGCATGTATGTGATAACAATGTAAGCAAGTAATCATCCTAGTCTTCCCCAGACTATCCCACCCAGTCTCTTAGACCGAACTCCCTAGTCTCTCAGACTAACTCCCTAGTCTCTAAGACCAACTCCCTGGTCTCTAAGACCAACTCCCTGGTCTCTAAGACCAACTTCCCCAGTCTCTAGGACTAAATCCCTGGTCTCTAAGACCAAACCTCCCAGTCTCTAAGACTGAACCTCCCCAATCTCTAAGATTGAACCCCTCAGTCTCTAAGACTGAACCCCCCCCCCCCCAGCCTCTAAGGCTGAACCTCCCTCAACCTCTAACTCTGAATTATAAACATATATTTTGGAATGTGTAATTGTGCCTTTTGTTTGTAAAAATGTTTGTTCCCTGGATTTGGGCGTTTTGTGTATGCAATGAAAACATGTTTGTAAAAGCGTTTTCGTGAGAGCCCTATTGAACGTAGTCTAGACTCGAGAATGAATCCTAGTTCGCTACGATCGAAGCTCTGATACCAAGCTGTCACACCCTGACTTTTGCGGAAGCGTGATTATTGGTGTGACTTCTTAATACCATTGCATGTGATCATAACAACACTATATGATAAAACCAGTAGATGTACACCCATTAATTTAAGCTTAAAAGTAGTACAACATAATTGTCTGAAATGACGAGAACAAATTCAAGTTACAAACCATAACATGTTTTAAGGAGTTCAAAAAGACTCAACAAAAGATTTTAAAACAACCCTGAGTTTAGGACCACGTATCTCGTCCAGGATTAAGATACGCCTCCTAAGCCCTAATGACTTGGATGACATCTTTATTCACAACGCAGCTTAAAAACTCCAACGCCCGCCAGATGTGACATTTGTGCTTGTAATCATTGTAAACAGTCCAGTTATCAATGAAATAAAGTTATTTGATCCCTATGTTTGTTTGTTTATGTTTGATGTTTTTTATGTTTTGACTTTTATTCGATTTTAAACTCTATATCGCTTTCTGGAGAATTACACGCAAACTTGTGCGTAAAACGTAATCAGTTTAATGCGACAAATACTCCGGAACATCAATTTATGCTTAACATACCTTAAATAACCTTTACATAACTTAGAAATAAGTTTTGAAGGCTTTGGTATGGCAAAATCCAGTTAATTCGCTTACACGGACTAAAATTGACAAACTGCGAAAGTATGCCGATTTGAACTGTAACGAACATTCTGGAACATGATCATAAGTTAAACACACCTTAAATATCCTTTACATAGCTTAGACATAGGCTTTGAGGGGTTCGGTGTGCTAAAAAAAACTTTATGCTCATTCAGGGACTAAAAGCGTCAGAAAGTGTATAAGTTTGCATTTTCGCGCATAACTTATGTTCTGAATACATCCGGACATCCAAAAATTTATGTAAGCATTAAAATATTTTATTTTAGTGTTTGGCATGAGAAAAATCCATTCGTCGCGCATTTTGGATCGTTTTCGAGTTCGTTACGACTTCTGTCGTAATTAAGCGAATAACGCGATCGTACGGCCAAACGAACCGACATCCGAGATATTTTTGAGCATGTTTTGAGTTCCCTATACTTTAACTTCATTTTAGAGGCTTGATATGAGGTTAACGGGGCTTAAACATGTCAAAAATGAGCCGAATTGCATGTTTCTGAAGTTCAGGGACCGAAACTGCAATTCTGTAATAATTGGCCAGGCGACCCGCGTAAGACTACCTTAAACTCTTACACGGGCCGCGTGAGAGGCCTAGGTCTGCAAAAATCAGTTTCCAGCTGTTCCCAGCTGTTCCACACACTTGTAAATGGTTTTTGATCATTCAAGGGGCCAAATTTGATGGTTTTTAAGAGCCCATGGTATCCAAATACCATGTGCCCACTTGGACGGCCGAGATCGAAGCACGTTTTGCGATAAACGATCCTAACGGTTGTGCCATTCCTATAAATACCCACCTTCATTTCATTCTTTCCTCACTTGATTTCTGAGGTTTTCTCTAAGTTGGAGTGATTATCACTTCATACCTGAGAAATACTTGGAAATCAATCTTGCGGGGACCTTCTGTAAGTATTCTTTCGCGTTTTTCATTCGTTTTAGCGTTAAAGTCAAACTGTGTTTGACTTTCTGCATTGACCAGTTTATGGTCAACACGAAGTTCGTTTGAACTTCATAACGTGAGCGTAATCACGATGGTTATAGTCCCTAGTGACTATACCTACTGATTACCACGTTATATAGGCTCAGTGACGAGTCGTAGTTTCGGCCAAAATACGTTTTCTCACGTATTTTGTAACCAAACTACCCTAGGGTATTAAAACCGTTGGTTTTATTTCCAAACCTGTTTTCTAACTTTACTAAACATGTCCTAGCATGTTTAGCTCGTCGCTTTTAGATTGTGCTTGTCTAGGGTCGTAAAGGTAAGCGATCTAATCAATCGCTTATGCTTACGAACCCGACCCATTTGGTCGATCTTTAGGATCCGACCAAACACTTTAGGGACCATAGTTGTATAGGGAATAACCTTCCGAGGTTATACCTTATGGTCACATCGTTTAAGTAGTTGTATGATAAGTAGTTCTTATGCCTTAGGTAAATTACCAAAATACCCTTTTTGCACCAAAATTCATTTTAAGCCTATTTTTGGTATCTAAACTGATTTAACAACAATATTAAACATGTTAAGGCATATTTTACTTGTCATAGGACTAGTTAGGCGTTCTGAACGTGTTTTACACGAACGACGCGTTAAAGTAGCATAAGCTACCTAAGCGGGTCGTAACGGGTCAAAAGCACTTAGCATAGGTTTCGTTTTAGTACGTAGGCTTTATTAAACCATATTACATAAGTTCCCATACTTATTTGGTTTACGAACCCTCGTACTACCCGATCCTCCGATAGGTCCGTTTATTAATGTAGATACCTATGTAGGTGCCGTTTGATTCCGTGATCTTCTAGCATTGCTTGGTGGTTATCCTACGACTTCTAAGCAATCTCAAGTGAGTACATAGACCCCTCTTTTACTGTTTTCCAAACATTTTGGGGGTGAAACACATGTGCCTACTTGTTACTTTCGTGCTTTCTTGTTTTCACATCATATGCTTGCTATGTTCTTAGTACACCTATAGTACATGATTTCATTACATTGTTTTGCTATGTATGTTGACTGAGCATGCTAGCACGTTGATTTACATTACATTGTTTTGCTATGTATGTTGACTGAGCATGCTAGCACATTGATTTACATTACATTTTTTGCTACATATGTTTACTTGGCATATTAGCACATTGTTTTACATTACGTTTTCTGCTATGTATGTTGACTGAGCATGCTAGCACATTGATTTACATGACTTTTTTTTGCTTTGTATGTTAACTTAGCATACTTAGTACATTGTTTTCATATAACATGTTTACAATTGGTATAACATTTGGTTTGCACAAACGGGACTTATATACATTCATTAACATTAGCTACGCCGCTCGGTAGTAAGTAATGGTACCATAGGACTTGACAAATCCCATTCCTGACATCCTAGGTTTGTTTGGGTGTACGGAATGACTGAATCCGAAAACATTTCTTTGATAACCTTTACTTAGGGTTATCCGTCTGTCTCAAGGCTTGAATGTATGCGTTAACTTACCACATAAATGTTTGTATCATTAAAACATGCTTTTACTTTTCAAAACATAACTTTTTGATGTACTCAAAACACTTTGTTTTGTACATTTATACATTTGGTTTAAGTGAACGCATTTTACTTAACATACATGACATTTGTTACACATACATTTTTTTTTTTGGGTAAAGGGTTACCCCGGTAAATTTTATATCAACCAAAACAAACAAAACAAGTGAGAAGCAGAAGTACTTCCCAGTTCTCTCGGAAGACATGCCAACCGAGAGCCTACATGCGTCAGCAAACAAGACGCCTACAAAACACACCAGTCAAAACAAACAATTACAAAAAACGAAGGAAATAACTCCTAGCCGTTATCATCATCTGCTAATAGTAACCCTCGAGGAAGCGACCAATCTCGTAACACGTGTTCCGTTTGCACCGAGCGCCTGAATCTCATAGTTTGGAGCTTAAGCCGAACCGTGGATGTAATGACATCCACCAACTGCGCCTTACTTCTTCGTTTGGAAGTAAATAATCTTCGGTTTCTTTCATCCCACACAAAGTAAGCCGCTGCACTGACCACAAGCTTAGCGATCACATGAGCTGCCTTCTTAGAATTTGCTATACCCACCAAGAAATCAAATATAACATGCCATTGGTTCGAGGTGCCTTCCATATCAGCTTTAACCTTCACTTCATTCCAAACCTCCGAAGCATATCCACATTCAAAGAACAAATGCTCATGAGAATCCGGACCTGATGTACATAAAGAACAACACATAAGATTAAAGTTAGCGTTTCCTGAAGTTACACATACATGACTACATTTTGGACTATTAAACATATGGCAATGGTTTAGACAAGAACATTTGATGGTTGGGTTAAACATGGACTTTATACATTGGTGGTTTGTTTTAGTGACTTAAGTAATGATATGTGTGTAGTATGTTACAAGCATGGTGGATACGCCGCTGGTACTTCCTATATATAAGTGCTTGTATTATATTACATATCATAGCATTATTTAAATCATTCAATTTGGACTTATACATTTTACTCAAATAACATCTTTTTCACAAGACTTTGTTTTACAAAACAATTTATTTTATACGACTTATTTCTACTTGGTTATTCGTTAACCATACGTTATTCTTTACTTATACATATCATCTGATTTCATCGCTTTTCAATTGATTTACAAAACAAAACAACTTACAAGATTCATGACTGAATTTTATTAAACGTCTTTCTAAAACCTAAGTCATGAATCCAATTTTCACAAAACCTATGTCACTCACATGCATTTTTATGCCGGCGTACCTATTTTCACATGTGTTTTCAGGAGCTAATGCATAGGGTGATGATCGTGATATGCTAGGGAGGACTTGGGCTTTAGTGACATAAAATGAAGATAGACTTAGTTTAATTATGAACTCTTGTTTCTTTTATTTTAAGACAATGTAACTCTTTGGTTCTTGTTTTGAGACAATATAATTCCACCTTTGGTTATGAATAAAATATTATTTTAATTACCTTGGTTGTGGAACAATAATTCTGTTACAACACTCCCCGACGTTTCCGCCACGATTTGATGTTTTACGTGGTCGGGGTGTGACAGAAGAGTTGGTATCAGAGCCAATGGTTATAGGGAATTAGGTTATTAGTAATGCTTTGACCTAGACTATAACCTTTCTAGGACCCCAACACAAGTTGTCTTGTGTTTAGATTTTTAAAATATGCACTTCACCTATCCTTAGGTGATCACCAAAACGAGAACCCAGTTTTCTAAAATGATTTTTGAAAAACAATCTCCTGTTTGCAAATGATTTATTATATGGTTTTGAACCCTTTTTGATTTTTTTCAAATTGATTTTTGAGATTTTATCATTTGTTTTGAATGATTCTTTGGTCCTTGCGCCTTCCAAGTTTTCAAAATCTCGTCAAAGTTTTGGGTTCTAAATAATGTGAACACGTGCAAACTGGAAGGGTGAATGCCTGTACCCTGGGTTTTCTGTCTATGGCTAGAGTGTTCGTACAAATCCACATAATCGGACCAGTCACTCTTACCTGGGAACTCTTCGGGTGAGTGTTCACTTATAGGCGAGCATGTCTTCGCTAAGCATTGTTTATGGACCCATTTACTTTGATTAGTCACTGTGTGTCATTTGTTTGCTATGTGATACGGACGAATGACCACCATCCTTGCTTTGTTGATTTTGTTTCATCTCGTTCTTTTCATCTAATCATCTCACTCGTTTTCTTCTCATGTTTTCCTCTTTTTAGCATGCCTCCTCGACGCGAAAATCAGCTACCAAATGCCGAACTGGCAGGAATCATCGCGCAGCAAATGGCTGCTGCGTTCTCGAATCTTATTGCTCAGTTGAACCAAGCGAACAACAACAATGCTCCTTGTAACTTCAAGAGTTTTAATTCGGCTAAACCACTCAAGTTTAGTGGTTCTGAGGGAGCAACTGGGCTTCTTCAATGGTTCGAGAGCATTGAGAATACTTTCCGTCACGTTCAGTGTCCTGATAATCGCAAAGTCGAGTTTGCTTCTAATGTTTTTCAAAAGAGGGCGCTTACATGGTGGAATGGGGTTATGAGAGATCGTGGTGCTGAAGTTGCTTTAGCACAGACATGGGCTGAACTGAGAACTCTTATGATGAGGGAGTTTTGTCCTCGTCATGAGCTGCGAGCTCTAGAAAGGGAGTTCGATGATCTGAAACAAGTAAGTGGTGAGCACCGGGCGTATACTGATAGATATGAGGAGCTGAGTTTGTTATGCCCAACCATGGTCACCCCACTCGACAAGGCTATCGAGAGATACATCGATGGTCTACCTGACTCCGTACAAGACATCGTTACTGGTAGTAATCCTACCACTGTCCGTCAGGCAATCGAGTTAGCAGCAACATTGACTGAATCGCAGATTCGAAAGGGTAAGTTGCACAGGAAGGGTGACAAGAAGGGTAAGAAGCATGATTCTGACAAGAAGGATAGCAAGAAAGGTAAAAACAAGAAGGGAAGTGATGCGGGTTCTTCGAAAGGTTCTAGGAAGCGGAAGGCTTCCCAGAACTATGCCGTTACTACTCAGGCTCAAACTGCGCAAAATCAGCCTGCGCAACAACCTGCCAAGAGGCCTTATCTTGGCAATGCACCTTTGTGCAACATGTGTAACGGCCATCATCAACCACACCTCCAATGCCGTCAATGCACCAACTGTGGGAGACCTGGTCATCTTGCTGCCACCTGCCGTATTCCTACCAATTTGAATCGGGCAGCTCAGAACCCGGTTCAACAAGTTGCTCAGCCTCTTGCTCAGCAACAAGGTCAAGCTGCACGACCTCACTTCCCACCAGGTTCTTGTTACAACTATGGGGATCTGACCCACTACCATAACCAGTGTCCAAGATTGGTGAATGGGAATCCAGCTCAGGCTCAGGCTCAGGCTCGTGGACGAGCTTTCAACATGAATGCTGTTGAGGCGCAAGCAGACAACGAGGTGGTGAACGGTACGTTCTTTGTCAATAGTCAACCTGCGTCTGTTCTTTTTGATTCAGGGGCCGATAAGAGTTTTGTGTCGTTATCTTTTGAGCCATTGCTTCGCGTGTCTAGAACGAAACTAGGTAAGCCTCTGACAGTTGAAGTTGCGAGTGGTGAACCCGTTGTTCTTGATTCTGTTCTTCGCAACTGCCAATTAAACCTTAACGACCATATTTTTCATATTGACCTCACGCCTATGCAACTTGGAAGCTACGACATTATTGTGGGTATGGATTGGTTAGCCAAGCATCGCGCAGAGGTAGTTTGTTTTGAGAAGATCGTTCGTGTGCCGCTTCCGTCAGGTGAGATACTACAGGTTCGTGGTGAGAAACCTGTTAGTAGCCTCATGCTTATGTCTTGTTATCAAGCTCGAAAGTATCTGCGAAAGAACTATGTAGCCTTCTTGGCACATGTTACAGCAGATAAGGGCAAAGGTAAGTCTATTCAAGATATCCCTGTTGTTCGGGATTATCCGGAGCTGTTTCCTGAAGAGTTACCTGGTTTACCCCCAGCACGCCAAGTCGAGTTTCACATTGATCTTGTACCTGGTGCAAATCCTATTGCCAGGGCTCCATATCGTCTTGCACCGTCTGAGATGCAAGAGTTGTCTAAGCAGCTTTAGGAGCTTTCTGACAAAGGCTTTATCCGTCCTAGCTTTTCACCTTGGGGTGCTCCCGTTCTTTTTTGTCAAGAAGAAGGATGGATCCTTCAGAATGTGTATCGATTATCGTGAGCTGAACAAGCTCACCATCAAGAATCGATATCCCCTACCTCGCATTGATGATCTATTTGACCAGTTACAGGGTGCTACTTGCTTCTCGAAGATCGATCTTCGTTCAGGGTATCATCAACTTCGTGTGCATGACGAGGATATCCCCAAGACAGCATTCCGCACTCGATATGGGCATTATGAGTTCACAGTCATGCCATTCGGTTTGACCAATGCTCCTGCTATTTTCATGGACTTAATGAATAGGGTTGTAAGCCTTATTTGGATAAGTTCATCATTGTTTTCATTGATGACATCTTGATTTATTCTAAGACGCGAGCTGATCACGAGCAACATCTTCGTCTTACTCTGGAACTCCTAAAGAAAGAGCAACTTTTTGCCAAATTCTCCAAGTGTGAATTTTGTCTTAAGGAAGTTCAATTTCTAGGACATATTGTCAACGAAGAAGGTATACATGTAGATCCCTCCAAGACCAGTGCGATTAAGGATTGGGATACACCTACTACTCCTACTGAGGTTCGTTCTTTTCTTGGTCTTGCGGGTTATTACCGCCGCTTCATCGAGAACTTCTCAAAGATTGCAGTTCCTCTAACTGCTCTAACTCAGAAAAACAAACCCTTTGAATGGGGTTGTAAACAAGAAGAAGCGTTTCAGACCTTGAAACAGAAGCTTTGTGATGCACCTATTCTAACTTTGCCTGAGGGTAATGATGATTTTGTCGTTTATTGTGATGCATCGAAATTGGGTCTTGGTTGTGTTCTGATGCAAAGGAATAAAGTCATAGCCTACGCATCAAGACAATTGAAGGTGCATGAGAGAAACTACACCACTCATGATCTTGAGTTGGGTGCAGTTGTCTTCGCTCTCAAAATCTGGAGACACTATTTGTATGGCACAAAATGCGTGGTTTTTACTGACCACAAAAGTCTTCAGCACATCTTCAATCAGAAAGAACTCAACATGAGGCAAAGACGTTGGGTCGAACTCCTAAACGACTATGATTGCGAAATTCGCTACCATCCAGGTAAAGCGAATGTTGTGGTTGACGCATTGAGTCATAAGGAACGTACTAAGCTTCATTGTGTTCGTGTTCAATCTGCTATTCAAGCTCGATCTGATATCCAAGCACGCATTTCTCAGGCTCAACATGCTTGTGTTTCACAAGATTTGATGGGTAAGGAATTACCCTATCACATTAAGCCTGATCTTGTTTTGAAGGAAGATGGATCGTATTATTTCATGGACCGTTTGTGGGTCCCAAGCCAAGATGATCTTCGCGCTTTGCTTATGGATGAAGCCCATAAGTCTCGTTATTCTATTCATCCTGGCTCAGATAAGATGTATAAGGATCTTGGTACTCAGTATTGGTGGCCTGGTATGAAGAAAGACATTGCCTTATACGTTTCAAAATGCCTTACTTGCCTTAAGGTTAAGGCTGAACACCAGCATCCTTATGGTCTTCTGGAGCAACCAGAGATTCCAGTTTGGAAATGGGAAAACATTGCTATGGATCTCATTACTAAACTTCCGCGCACTAAGAAAGGTCATGATGCCATCTGGGTAGTTGTTGATCGTCTTACTAAGTCAGCGCATTTCTTGCCAATCCGTGAGGATTTTTCTGCTGAAAGGCTGGCTGAAATCTATGTGGATGAAATTGTATCTCGACATGGTGTTCCTTTGAACATTATTTCTGATAGAGATGCTCGCTTCTCTTCTCGTTTTTGGAGAACCATGCAATCTGCTATGGGGACCCAACTAAATCTGAGCACAGCTTATCATCCACAAACAGATGGCCAAACTGAAAGAACAATCCAGACTTTGGAGGATATGCTTAGAGCTTGTGTGATCGATTTTGGTGGTAGTTGGGATTCACATCTTCCATTGATTGAATTCTCCTACAACAATAGTTATCACTCCAGTATCAACATGGCTCCTTTCGAGGCTCTCTATGGTCGAAAATGTCGTTCACCAGTCTGCTGGAATGAGATCGGTGAGGCTCAGCTTACTGGACCTGACCTCATTCTAAAGACAACTGACAAGGTTAAGAAAGTTCGTGATAACCTACAGACAGCTCGAAGCCGTCAAAAGAGTTACGCGGACCGACGACGCAAGCCCTTGGAATTTCAAGTCGGTGATCGTGTATTACTTAAGGTCTCACCTTGGAAAGGTGTGATCAGATTTGGAAAGAAGGGAAAACTTGCACCTAGATACGTTGGACCATTCAAGATCGTCGAAAGAATCGGTAAGGTAGCCTACAGATTTCAATTACCTCCTGAACTTGGAAATGTTCATCCAACTTTCCACGTATCCAATCTCAAGAAGTGTTTAGCTGATGAGAACCTCCACATACCACTTGACGGAATTCGTGTTGATAAAACACTACATTTTGTTGAGAAACCTTTGGAAATTATGAATCGTGAAGTCAAATGGCTTAAACGCAAGCGCATTCCGTTGGTTAAAGTTCGCTGGGAATCTAAACGTGGACCTGAGTTTACTTGGGAACGTGAAGATCAAATGAAGGCGAAATATCCACATCTCTTCCCACGAGTTTCCTCTAAACAAATTTCGGGACGAAATTCCCACAAGTAGGGGAGACTGTGACATCTGTGCTTGTAATCATTGTAAACAGTCCAGTTATCAATGAAATAAAGTTATTTGATCCCTATGTTTGTTTGTTTATGTTTGATGTTTTTTATGTTTTGACTTTTATTCGATTTTAAACTCTATATCGCTTTCTGGAGGATTACACGCAAACTGGTGCGTAAAACGTAATCAGTTTAATGCGAAAAATACTCCAGAACATCAATTTATGCTTAACATACCTTAAATAACCTTTACATAACTTAGAAATAAGTTTTGAAGGCTTTGGTATGGCAAAATCGAGTTAATTCGCTTACAGGGACTAAAATTGACAAACTGCGAAAGTATGCCGATTTGAACTGTAACGAACATTCTGGAACATGATCATAAGTTAAACACACCTTAAATATCCTTTACATAGCTTAGAAATAGGCTTTGAGGGGTTCGGTGTGCTAAAATAAACTTTATGCTCATTCAGGGACTAAAAGCGTCAAAAAGTGTATAAGTTTGCATTTTCGCACATAACTTACGTTCTGAATACATCCGGACATCCAAAAATTTATGTAAGCATTAAAATATTTTATTTTAGTGTTTGGCATGAGAAAAATCCATTCGTCACGCAATTTGGATCGTTTTCGCGTTCGTTACAACTTCCGTCGTAATTAAGCGAATAACGCGATCGTACGGCCAAATGAACCGACATCCGAGATATTTTTGAGCATGTTTTGAGTTCCCTATACTTTAACTTCATTTTAGAGGCTTGAAATGAGGTTAAAGGAGCTTAAACATGTCAAAAATGGGCCGAATTGCATGTTTCTGAAGTTCAGGGACCGAAACTGCAATTCTGTAATAATTGGCCAGGCGACCCGCGTAAGACTACCTTAAACTCTTACACGGGCCGCGTGAGAGGCCCAGGTCTGTAAAAATCAGTTTCCAGCTGTTACCAGCTGTTCCACACACTTGTAAATGGTTTTTGATCATTCAAGGGGCCAAATTTGATGGTTTTTAAGAGCCCATGGTATCCAAATACCATGTGCCCACTTGGACGGCCGAGATCGAAGCACGTTTCGCGATAAACGATCCTAACGGTTGTGCCATTCCTATAAATACCCACCTTCATTTCATTCTTTCCTCACTTGATTTCTGAGATTTTCTCTAAGTTAGAGTGATTATTACTTCATAACTGAGAAATACTTGGAAATCAATCTTGCGGGGACCTTCTGTAAGTATTCTTTCGCGTTTTTTATTTCGTTTTAGCGTTAAAGTCAAACTGTGTTTGACTTTCTACATTGACCAGTTTATGGTCAACACGAAGTTCGTTTGAACTTCATAACGTGAGCGTAATCATGATGGTTATAGTCCCTAGTGACTATACCTACTGATTACCACGTTATCTAGATATGGTCGTTAAGGTTTAATTGGCAGTTGCGAAGAACAGAATCAAGAACAACGGGTTCACCACTCGCAACTTCAACTGTCAGAGGCTTACCTAGTTTCGTTCTAGACACGCGAAGCAATGGCTCAAAAGATATCGACACAAAACTCTTATCGGCCCCTGAATCAAAAAGAACAGACGCAGGTTGACTATTGACAAAGAACGTACCGTTCACCACCTCGTTGTCTGCTTGCGCCTCAACAGCATTCATGTTGAAAGCTCGTCCACGAGCCTGAGCCTGAGCCTGAGCTGGATTCCCGTTCACCAATCTTGGACACTGGTTATGGTAGTGGGTCAGATCCCCATAGTTGTAACAAGAACCTGGTGGGAAGTGAGGTCGTGCAGCTTGACCTTGTTATTGACCTCACGCCTATGCAACTTGGAAGCTACGACATTATTGTGGGTATGGATTGGTTAGCCAAGCATCGCGCAGAGGTAGTTTGTTTTGAGAAGATCGTTCGTGTGCCGCTTCCGTCAGGTGAGATACTACAGGTTCGTGGTGAGAAACCTGTTAGTAGCCTCATGCTTATGTCTTGTTATCAAGCTCGAAAGTATCTGCGAAAGAACTATGTAGCCTTCTTGGCACATGTTACAGCAGATAAGGGCAAAGGTAAGTCTATTCAAGATATCCCTGTTGTTCGGGATTATCCGGAGCTGTTTCCTGAAGAGTTACCTGGTTTACCCCCAGCACGCCAAGTCGAGTTTCACATTGATCTTGTACCTGGTGCAAATCCTATTGCCAGGGCTCCATATCGTCTTGCACCGTCTGAGATGCAAGAGTTGTCTAAGCAGCTTTAGGAGCTTTCTGACAAAGGCTTTATCCGTCCTAGCTTTTCACCTTGGGGTGCTCCCGTTCTTTTTTGTCAAGAAGAAGGATGGATCCTTCAGAATGTGTATCGATTATCGTGAGCTGAACAAGCTCACCATCAAGAATCGATATCCCCTACCTCGCATTGATGATCTATTTGACCAGTTACAGGGTGCTACTTGCTTCTCGAAGATCGATCTTCGTTCAGGGTATCATCAACTTCGTGTGCATGACGAGGATATCCCCAAGACAGCATTCCGCACTCGATATGGGCATTATGAGTTCACAGTCATGCCATTCGGTTTGACCAATGCTCCTGCTATTTTCATGGACTTAATGAATAGGGTTGTAAGCCTTATTTGGATAAGTTCATCATTGTTTTCATTGATGACATCTTGATTTATTCTAAGACGCGAGCTGATCACGAGCAACATCTTCGTCTTACTCTGGAACTCCTAAAGAAAGAGCAACTTTTTGCCAAATTCTCCAAGTGTGAATTTTGTCTTAAGGAAGTTCAATTTCTAGGACATATTGTCAACGAAGAAGGTATACATGTAGATCCCTCCAAGATCAGTGCGATTAAGGATTGGGATACACCTACTACTCCTACTGAGGTTCGTTCTTTTCTTGGTCTTGCGGGTTATTACCGCCGCTTCATCGAGAACTTCTCAAAGATTGCAGTTCCTCTAACTGCTCTAACTCAGAAAAACAAACCCTTTGAATGGGGTTGTAAACAAGAAGAAGCGTTTCAGACCTTGAAACAGAAGCTTTGTGATGCACCTATTCTAACTTTTCCTGAGGGTAATGATGATTTTGTCGTTTATTGTGATGCATCGAAATTGGGTCTTGGTTGTGTTCTGATGCAAAGGAATAAAGTCATAGCCTACGCATCAAGACAATTGAAGGTGCATGAGAGAAACTACACCACTCATGATCTTGAGTTGGGTGCAGTTGTCTTCGCTCTCAAAATCTGGAGACACTATTTGTATGGCACAAAATGCGTGGTTTTTACTGACCACAAAAGTCTTCAGCACATCTTCAATCAGAAAGAACTCAACATGAGGCAAAGACGTTGGGTCGAACTCCTAAACGACTATGATTGCGAAATTCGCTACCATCCAGGTAAAGCGAATGTTGTGGTTGACGCATTGAGTCATAAGGAACGTACTAAGCTTCATTGTGTTCGTGTTCAATCTGCTATTCAAGCTCGATCTGATATCCAAGCACGCATTTCTCAGGCTCAACATGCTTGTGTTTCACAAGATTTGATGGGTAAGGAATTACCCTATCACATTAAGCCTGATCTTGTTTTGAAGGAAGATGGATCGTATTATTTCATGGACCGTTTGTGGGTCCCAAGCCAAGATGATCTTCGCGCTTTGCTTATGGATGAAGCCCATAAGTCTCGTTATTCTATTCATCCTGGCTCAGATAAGATGTATAAGGATCTTGGTACTCAGTATTGGTGGCCTGGTATGAAGAAAGACATTGCCTTATACGTTTCAAAATGCCTTACTTGCCTTAAGGTTAAGGCTGAACACCAGCATCCTTATGGTCTTCTGGAGCAACCAGAGATTCCAGTTTGGAAATGGGAAAACATTGCTATGGATCTCATTACTAAACTTCCGCGCACTAAGAAAGGTCATGATGCCATCTGGGTAGTTGTTGATCGTCTTACTAAGTCAGCGCATTTCTTGCCAATCCGTGAGGATTTTTCTGCTGAAAGGCTGGCTGAAATCTATGTGGATGAAATTGTATCTCGACATGGTGTTCCTTTGAACATTATTTCTGATAGAGATGCTCGCTTCTCTTCTCGTTTTTGGAGAACCATGCAATCTGCTATGGGGACCCAACTAAATCTGAGCACAGCTTATCATCCACAAACAGATGGCCAAACTGAAAGAACAATCCAGACTTTGGAGGATATGCTTAGAGCTTGTGTGATCGATTTTGGTGGTAGTTGGGATTCACATCTTCCATTGATTGAATTCTCCTACAACAATAGTTATCACTCCAGTATCAACATGGCTCCTTTCGAGGCTCTCTATGGTCGAAAATGTCGTTCACCAGTCTGCTGGAATGAGATCGGTGAGGCTCAGCTTACTGGACCTGACCTCATTCTAAAGACAACTGACAAGGTTAAGAAAGTTCGTGATAACCTACAGACAGCTCGAAGCCGTCAAAAGAGTTACGCGGACCGACGACGCAAGCCCTTGGAATTTCAAGTCGGTGATCGTGTATTACTTAAGGTCTCACCTTGGAAAGGTGTGATCAGATTTGGAAAGAAGGGAAAACTTGCACCTAGATACGTTGGACCATTCAAGATCGTCGAAAGAATCGGTAAGGTAGCCTACAGATTTCAATTACCTCCTGAACTTGGAAATGTTCATCCAACTTTCCACGTATCCAATCTCAAGAAGTGTTTAGCTGATGAGAACCTCCACATACCACTTGACGGAATTCGTGTTGATAAAACACTACATTTTGTTGAGAAACCTTTGGAAATTATGAATCGTGAAGTCAAATGGCTTAAACGCAAGCGCATTCCGTTGGTTAAAGTTCGCTGGGAATCTAAACGTGGACCTGAGTTTACTTGGGAACGTGAAGATCAAATGAAGGCGAAATATCCACATCTCTTCCCACGAGTTTCCTCTAAACAAATTTCGGGACGAAATTCCCACAAGTAGGGGAGACTGTGACATCTGTGCTTGTAATCATTGTAAACAGACCAGTTATCAATGAAATAAAGTTATTTGATCCCTATGTTTGTTTGTTTATGTTTGATGTTTTTTATGTTTTGACTTTTATTCGATTTTAAACTCTATATCGCTTTCTGGAGGATTACACGCAAACTGGTGCGTAAAACGTAATCAGTTTAATGCGAAAAATACTCCAGAACATCAATTTATGCTTAACATACCTTAAATAACCTTTACATAACTTAGAAATAAGTTTTGAAGGCTTTGGTATGGCAAAATCGAGTTAATTCGCTTACAGGGACTAAAATTGACAAACTGCGAAAGTATGCCGATTTGAACTGTAACGAACATTCTGGAACATGATCATAAGTTAAACACACCTTAAATATCCTTTACATAGCTTAGAAATAGGCTTTGAGGGGTTCGGTGTGCTAAAATAAACTTTATGCTCATTCAGGGACTAAAAGCGTCAAAAAGTGTATAAGTTTGCATTTTCGCACATAACTTACGTTCTGAATACATCCGGACATCCAAAAATTTATGTAAGCATTAAAATATTTTATTTTAGTGTTTGGCATGAGAAAAATCCATTCGTCACGCAATTTGGATCGTTTTCGCGTTCGTTACAACTTCCGTCGTAATTAAGCGAATAACGCGATCGTACGGCCAAATGAACCGACATCCGAGATATTTTTGAGCATGTTTTGAGTTCCCTATACTTTAACTTCATTTTAGAGGCTTGAAATGAGGTTAAAGGGGCTTAAACATGTCAAAAATGGGCCGAATTGCATGTTTCTGAAGTTCAGGGACCGAAACTGCAGTTCTGTAATAATTGGCCAGGCGACCCGCGTAAGACTACCTTAAACTCTTACACGGGCCGCGTGAGAGGCCCAGGTCTGTAAAAATCAGTTTCCAGCTGTTACCAGCTGTTCCACACACTTGTAAATGGTTTTTGATCATTCAAGGGGCCAAATTTGATGGTTTTTAAGAGCCCATGGTATCCAAATACCATGTGCCCACTTGGACGGCCAAGATCGAAGCACGTTTCACGATAAACGATCCTAACGGTTGTGCCATTCCTATAAATACCCACCTTCATTTCATTCTTTCCTCACTTGATTTCTGAGATTTTCTCTAAGTTAGAGTGATTATCACTTCATAACTGAGAAATACTTGGAAATCAATCTTGCGGGGACCTTCTGTAAGTATTCTTTCGCGTTTTTTATTTCGTTTTAGCGTTAAAGTCAAACTGTGTTTGACTTTCTACATTGACCAGTTTATGGTCAACACGAAGTTCGTTTGAACTTCATAACGTGAGCGTAATCATGATGGTTATAGTCCCTAGTGACTATACCTACTGATTACCACGTTATCTAGGCTCAGTGACGAGTTGTAGTTTCGGCCAAAATACGTTTTCTCGCGTATTTTGTAACCAAACTACTCTAGGGTATTAAAACCGTTTGTTTTAATACCAAACCTGTTTTCTAACTTTACTAAACATGTCCTAGCATGTTTAGCTCGTTGCTTTTAGATTGTGCTTGTCTAGGGCCGTAAAGGTAAGCGATCTAATCAATCGCTTATGCTTACGAACCCGACCCATTTGGCCGATCTTTAGGATCCGACCAAACACTTTAGGGACCATAGTTGTATAGGGAATAACCTTCCGAGGTTATACCTTATGGTCACATCGTTTATGTAGTTGTATGATAAGTTGTTCTTATGCCTTAGGTAAATTACCAAAATACCCTTTTTGCACCAAAATTCATTTTAAGCCTATTTTTGGTATCTAAACTGATTTAACAACAATATTAAACATGTTAAGGCATATTTTACTTGTCATAGGACTAGTTAGGCGTTCCGAACGCGTTTTACGCGAACGACGCGTTAAAGTAGCATAAGCTACCTAAGCGGGTCGTAACGGGTCAAAAGCACTTAGCATAGGTTTCGTTTTAGTACGTAGGCTTTGTTAAACCATAATACATAAGTTCCCATACTTATTTGGTTTACGAACCCTCGTACTACCCGATCCTCCGATAGGTCCATTTATTAATGTAGATACCTATGTAGGTGCCGTTTGATTCCGTGATCTTCTAGCATTGCTTGGTGGTTATCCTACGACTTCTAAGCAATCTCAAGTGAGTACATAGACCCCTCTTTTACTGTTTTCCAAACATTTTGGGGTGAAACACATGTGCCTACTTGTTACTTTCGTGCTTTCTTGTTTTCACATCATATGCTTGCTATGTTCTTAGTACACCTATAGTACATGATTTCATTACATTGTTTTGCTATGTATGTTGACTGAGCATGCTAGCACGTTGATTTACATTACATTGTTTTGCTATGTATGTTGACTGAGCATGTTAGCACATTGATTTACATTACATTTTTTGCTACATATGTTTACTTGGCATATTAGCACATTGTTTTACATTACATTTTCTGCTATGTATGTTGACTGAGCATGCTAGCACATTGATTTACATGACTTTTTTTGCTTTGTATGTTAACTTAGCATACTTAGTACATTGTTTTCATATAACATGTTTACAATTGGTATATCATTTGGTTTGCACAAACGGGACTTATATACATTCATTAACATTAGCTACGCTGCTCGGTAGTAAGTAATGGTACCATAGGACTTGACAAATCCCGTTCCTGACATCCTAGGTTTGTTTGGGTGTACGGAATGACTGAATCCGAAAACATTTCTTTGATAACCTTTACTTAGGGTTATCCGTCTGTCTCAAGGCTTGAATGTATGCGTTTACTTACCACATAAATGTTTGTATCATTAAAACATCCTTTTACTTTTCAAAACATAACTTTTTGATGTACTCAAAACACTTTGTTTTGTACATTTATACATTTGGTTTAAGTGAACGCATTTTACTTAACATACATGACATTTGTTACACATACATGACTACATTTTGGACTATTAAACATATGGCAATGGTTTAGACAAGAACATTTGATGGTTGGGTTAAACATGGACTTTATACATTGGTGGTTTGTTTTAGTGACTTAAGTAACGATATGTGTGTAGTATGTTACAAGCATGGTGGATACGCCGCTGGTACTTCCTATATATAAGTGCTTGTATTATATTACATATCATAGCGTTATTTAAATCATTCAATTTTGACTTATACATTTTACTCAAATAACATCTTTTTCACAAGACTTTGTTTTACAAAACAATTTATTTTATACGACTTATTTCTACTTGGTTATTCGTTAACCATACGTTATTCTTTACTTATACATATCATCTGATTTCATCGCTTTTCAATTGATTTACAAAACAACTTACAAGATTCATGACTGGATTTTATTAAACGTCTTTCTAAAACCTAAGTCATGAATCCAATTTTCACAAAACCTATGTCACTCACAGGCATTTTTATGCTGACGTACCTATTTTCACATGTGTTTTCAGGAGCTAATGCATAGGGTGATGATCGTGACACGCTAGGGAGGACTTGGGCCTTAGTGACATAAAATGAAGATAGACTTAGTTTAATTATGAACTCTTGTTTCTTTTATTTTAAGACAATGTAACTCTTTGGTTCTTGTTTTGAGACAATATAATTCCACCTTTGGTTATGAATAAAATATTATTTTAATTACCTTGGTTGTGGAACAATAATTCTGTTACAACACTCCCCGACGTTTCCGCCACGATTTGATGTTTTACGTGGTCGGGGTGTGACACCAGATCCATTTACTAAATCCCTGAAATACATGTAGTTTGAAAAATCAACAAAAATTGAGCGAGTTCATGTGTAAGTGAGTATGTATAAACCTTTGTAATGTGTCTGTATGTATGAAAATCCCTGGTATGTAGCAATAAGGAAAAAGAAATCATCATTGGGTTGCAAAGCCAATGATATATGTGAAGTGATGCAGGAAGACTCAAACCTAGCGGATTTGTGCGTCGGGCACTTAGGTACCTCATGGTCCACTCAGCGGACTCAGGAGTAGTGCGTCTTGATTCGAATCTCATCTCTGTCAGCTACACGACAACCTACAACGTACTAAGGTCCATAGGCCGTGCCTTGGCTTAGAGTTTAGTGTTTTGAGTTTTTGTTAAAATAATATTAATTATTTTAACTTAACTATCGTCGTTAGAAAAATAGTTAGGCAACTATTTCGTATCTATATTTCTCGAATATTTTTACTAAGTGTTCGGATTTTCGGAAAATTTCGCCATAGTCTTCTTTGTAACTAGAGGTGTCCATGCTTCATAGCATATCATTTTATTTTACATATACCCCGTAGATCGTTCTCAATAATCAAACCGACATTTAGACATACAAAGCATTACTTACTTTATTTCAGCTTCATTACCCAAAACTGGACTGTTTTCGAGGATTTTTATAAAATAGTTAACCTTTTCCAAAAATTCCCAAATTTATACAGAATGTCCCACACGATCCAAATTTTATTTTGTAAAAATATTGGGGTCCAGTTCATCACCCATATTTTATAAAAATTCATTTACCCAACTGCAATCAGATTTGTTACTTTCTGATTGCAGTTTACGGAATAATTCACTAAAAATTAATCGTAAGTCCGATTGACGAAATTCCAGTTGGAGGATCATCGTGACAACGGTGACCATCTACTGTAAAGATTCCATGAGTTGATTCTACTCAGGTTTCAAGTTATGACTCCGAATACAACACACTTTTTCTGCAGTAAAAACACAGCTTAAGCTGCTGTCCAAAAACAGTCCTTTAAAATTAGTAAACGACCTCGAAAAATTACGTTTCCAGTGCCATTTGTTCGGTTATTCCAAAATGCATATTTTAGGCTTCAGAAAATCAGTTTTTCGATTTAAAACGGTCCAGTTACAGCCTGTTGAAGTTGGCTGGAAATACCAATCAGCATGTTGTTTACAATGTAAAAGTTACTAAAAACGCATCCACAAGGGTCCTAACCATGGTTTATCGATGATTTAATGATCAAACCTCATGCATGCCTTAACCAACCCTTTTTTTTTTTGGGTAAAGGGTTACCCCGGTGAAATTTTATATCAACCAGCAAAATAAAACAGGGTGTGTCGTGACTTCAACACACACTACTAGACTTGACATACCAAGCCTAGGGAAACAAACAATGGAAAAAAACCCGACAAACGTCACAATCCAGACAAAACTACACAAGGAAGCACAACCCAAACACAAACGCTAGGCTAAAAAAAACAACAGAAAAAACACTCTTTAGCTCGGATCAAGTTCCATATTCTTCGAGATCAGCCATGTATCCAATGTCTTCCTATGCTTCGGTTCTCCACCAAGTTTGAAGCCCATAATTCTCAGCCGAACCGTATCAATGATAATCTTCGAGAGAGCACACGCATTCCTTTGAAGCTGAGAGAACAAGCGATTGTTCCTTTCTTGCCATATAAAATACGTTGTAGCTGCCATCAAAATCTTACAAATAATATGATCCAAAGTCTTCGAATGTGCATTGAGTTCCATCCATAGCATAATCGAAGACCACGAATCCGTAGCACTTGCCATGTCTACCATCTTCCTAACTAATCCCCATACCTCGGAAGAATAAGGACATTGGAAGAAGAGATGATCTCTAGAATCACGATCATGTTTGCACAAGGGACAGCACATGAGTCTCAAATTAGTAGCACTGCCCGCTTCCCAAACTGCCATTCTGTCTTGAGTCTTCAGCTTGTTCTTGATAACTAACCACAAGTGGAAAGAATGTCGAGGAATGCATTGACTGAACCAGGCCGAATTGACCCAAAAAACCTTCCCCTCTCTATGCCGCAAGCTATTCCAAGCCTCCCTAGTTTTAAAATCCTGAAGTCTACCATCCGTGTCTTTCCAGTGTAACCGATCTTCCGCATCAGGAATAATCTGAGGAACATTCACATCAATAAGAACCGGATATAGATCATACCATGCTTGGGGCCATAACCGTTGGCCATTATCATTAATAAGGTCAGCAACCATAGAACTTAAAGATAACCCAGCATTAGCAATGGCTCGAGGGGTGATAAAAGACCGAAGGGGACTATACGAACACCAATTATCACTCCAAGCATTAGTTTTGCACCCGTTTGGAATAGACATCCAGAAGCAAGACCGAACTCTAGTGCGAAGAGCCAAGAGCTTCCTCCATCCCCAGCTAATGTTACCACGACACTAGACATCCCAAAAGCTAGCACCCTTCAACTTATATGAATGTATCCACTGAACCCAAAGGGACTTACGTTAGTAACTATGCTCCAAATATGAGACGTTAGAAGGGCTCTATTGACATCCATAATACTCCTGATGCCTTAACCAACCCTAATCCAACCTGATTTCAACTTCATACAAACTTTTTATGTAGGGTTTTCATGTAAGGTTCCATGTTCATCTTTTTAGTGTTCTAGTTCTTGTGATTTAAACAAATAAACGTCATACTTCACATTTTGACTAAAAATAAGACGGAACAAGGTGTAGAGACTTACTACTAGCACAAGGCTAGGGTAGAAATCTAGTGAAGATGATGGTGAGAAAAGTATGGTGACAAGATTAGATCAAAGCTTCCTTGAAGTTCCTTCAATCTTGCAACTTCCTTGAATCTTCTTGAAGCTTGAATGGACTTGAGTATGATGAGGATGAAGATGATTAAGTGGTGGTGATGGTGAATTCAGCTAGGGGGGGGACCGAAAATGAGAGAGAGAGAGAGAGAGAGAGAGGTGAGTTTGGAGTGTGATTTTAATGTAATGATGAGAGATCTTGGAATCCATGAGCCACCCTACCCTATAGTCATCTTTAGTTAATTTTTGGCCAATCAAGGATCAAGAGAATATAAATTAAATCTAAACAAAATATTTTGGTAATCATTTGGCTGGAAATTCGGTTGGGGGGGGGGGTAAATTGTAAAATTTTGGTAGCTAATGGGTAGATAATTAGGAGGTTACGGGTATTTTCTAGAATAGTGAGTGTATGTCATGTTTATATAGTGTGTGGGGATTTTTGTGACCATAAATAATTAAGAATGATAAAATAATATTTCTGACAATATTTTGGTGTCCCGGGTAATGTCTGGTTGTTCGGTTACGTATCGTTTCGTTAAAGCGTTTAATTGTACCGCATAGTGTCTTTTATGCATCTTTTTGTAACGAATTTTAATTCCAACACTTAGGAAAGCGTTCAGGACCATTTAGTCAATTCTCTGTATAACACGAGTGTGTTAAGGGCTGAATTGTTTCTGAAAATGCAGAATTCTGTACTTAAAATGAGTTTTAGGCACTTTCCGGCACTCAAACTATCACCTAGTGACACAGTCTTATGGTCCTCACTTCCCTACACTCCATACTGGTGTAGTACTCTATCCCTGGCTCATACTGGCCTCAATATAGTGTTTGTCTATGTGCTGGCATTGTTAGCATGTGTCTGAGTTATCCGCTCACTGTGCTAGCTGTGCTTTGTGCATCAGGTTTGTCACTAAGAGTCTGTATGAAATAAATGGGGCGACTGTATGTAAAGTGATGCACATGTATGTATGTTACATAAATCAGTAAGCAGTTTAAGGTGTCAGTTATAGTCACGCACAGTCATTAAGCACATAATCAAAATTAATTAATTTGTATAGTACCTGTAATTGCGAGGGTTGTCACATAAAACCATGCAGAATCATCCATTAAAGTCTTAAAAACAAAAGTAACAACATTGTCTCAAAGTGTTGACACATGCAACGGAAATTACAACCTACCAAATGAAAACATTGTTCTTAAGACGCAACCACAACGTAAAATAAAACACCGTTTAAGACTTGCGACTCGTCCAGGTAAAAGTCGCAATCCCTAAACGAGGATGATCCCGTAACTCTAACGCAGCGAAGCATACCGTGCCAGATCTTTAGTTCCCTGAAATACATGTAAGTTGGAAAAATCAACAATAATGTTGAGCGAGTTCTTGTGTAGTGAGTAATAAAACCTTTGTAAGTATAAAAACTCTGGTATGTAGCAAATAAGGAAATAAGGAGATCACCAATGGTTTGCAAGGCCATTGATGTGTGTGATGTGTAGTAGGAAGACTCAAACCTAGCGGATTTTGCGTTGGGCACAAAGTCACCCCGAGGTCCGTTCTGCTGGGCCTGGGGCTGGGCTCGCTACACCCAGATAGATCTACCGCTACTGTCCCTTGGTCCTATACTGAGGATTAATGGCCTTCAGTTCACGCCTACCCACTCACATGATCTAAGTAGTAACCCTCCTTACGCTAACCATACCATGTAAAAAGTACTTGTAATCATAGTAACATGTATTTCACCCCCGCAGTTTAGAAAACTGAAAACAGTTAAGAGAAAAGGGGGACATGAACTCACCGAAGTGCATCTCTAAAAGTATCTCCCAGAAAATCTGCTGTGCGACGACCTACACGTACTAACTTCTATTAGACGGACGGCCGTGCCTTAGTTTAAGGTTTAATGTCTTCGGGAAATAGTTAGGCAACTATTTCGTGTTTACACTTCGTAATTATTTTGTAAATATGTTCCTTCCCAAGGATGGGGGTTTTAATACATGCGTGTTCGTATAACTTCGAAATATATTATTAAGTCTCACTTAATAAAATATATTTTATTTCATTTATCCAAAATACTTTACTTCCAAAATATAAATATTTTTCCCAAAAATATTATATCTTATTCCATATAATTTTCCAAAATAATACTTTTGTCAAAATACGCGTTTAAGAGTATCTTTTGAAAATACGTAAGTTACGGATAAAGATCGGGTGGTAATAATAATACCGTTGTAACTTAAATATTTATTGTGAGGGCGTTAGAATTATTTTGGAGTCGTTAATATTCATTAATATTATTTTTACCCTAAAAATAATGTTTACGTAGTTCACAAAATAATCACAAAAATTTACACAAGTGTTGTTATGAAAAATATACATATTCTAAATATATATTTTAGCAAGTTTTATTTGTGAAAATCCCACCTCCGACACTTAGAAATTTTGTAATAAATCATGGCGAAATTTATTTAGGTAAAATAAGTTAAAAATTATATTCATAACACTTGTGATAAAAATATTTCCAAGTGTTAGATTTTTGGAAAAATTTCGCCAGAGTTTCCCCTGTAACTGGAGGTGGCCACGCTTTCAAGCGTATCATTTTCTTTTATAAATTCAAACAACAATTTTCTCAATCAAGAACAAACAATATTCCAACATCATACTAGTTCAAAAATATCACAAACACATGAACTTGTGGGTTGTATAAAAGTGTGTAGTAACTTCCCATTATTTTTAATAAATCTTTCTACTTTTATAAGTGAGATCGGTTTCTCGAGAATCTTATTTTTACAGAAAATGCATTTGTACATCTTCTAGTCAAAATTTCAAAAATAATTCTTTGTTAAAACTTTTTGTTACACAAGTGCCTACACGCTTGTGTGTTCATAAAAACATCTTTAGTTTATGAAAGATCCGGCTTTAAAATATGGTTTCGTCTTACAGTTGGTTCTTTGAAAATACCACTTGTAGATCTTTAGATCTACTAGTTTAGAACTCCATTTCATAAGAAAAATTGTTTTTACACAAGTTCATGTTTATGCTTGAAAGGGTTCGTCATCTAATAACTTTACGACTTAACATATGGCTAGTTCATGTTTCATGAACATGCTCTCGCGTGGTTCGATGACGATCCATTCCCATACTAGCAATCAACAACAATAAATAACCATAACACAACTAGTTTCAAAAGTTTACACCATTATTCATCCATTAACCACTTTGTTTATCTTTTTAGTAGACTTTAAACTTTGATCTCTAGTGTTTATGATTTTTGCCCGTTAAATCTTTTATTAACCATTTTAGAATAGATCAAAAAGGCGTTTAGAGTCACTTACTACTAGCTCGAGGCTAGGGAAGAAACTAGTCGAAAAACGGGTGGTTAATAGCAACGTAGAGGGGTCCTTGTGTTCCCGAGTGCACCGAGCTTCCTTATGCGTGATCCCTCACACTTGTATGTACTTGGACTTGCTAGATTGAAATTGAAAAAAGATGGTGGGTGGGTCTTGGTTCTCGGCCGTAAGTTCAAGAGGAGGGAGGGAGGAGTTTGATTTTGTTCAAGTGAATTTTGATTGTTGTTCTTGGACTCATGGTCCTACTTATAGTACATTTCCTCCTAATTACCCACAAGGCAAAATGTCCCCTAGATATTTAACAAGTATGATTTAAATAATCAACAATTAGTGGGATGTCCCCACATACTAACTGAATCGGTCAAAGGGGGGGGGGGGGCTTTTGGTTGGGTTTTAACTAATTAGTTAAGTAGTTTAGTTAGTTAGTTTAGGAGGGTTAAGACTAGTTGCTAGTGTGTTGTAATTTATTACGGGTGTTATGGTGTTCGGGGACCCTAACTAGCTCAGAAAAAGAAAAATAATGTTGATGTCAATATTTTTATGTCCCGGGTTAAGTCCGGTTGTTTGGTTGGATATTGATCCGTTAAAGTGCTTAACAAAGCTTTAAAGTGTCGTTAATATTATTTTAAGTGACACAAAGAATTCCCGACACTTTGGAAAGTGTCTAGTATTATTTTCCCATGTTTTTGCACTTTACTAGTTAATTTAAATGCTGAATTTTTATATTAAAGTGCAGAATTTGTGTTTAGAATATGTTTTAGGCACATCCGGTCACTATAACTATCACCTAGTGACGCAGTTCTACATCCCTCATTTCCCTACACTCTCTACAGGTGTAGTAAACTATCTCTGGCTCATACAGGCCTTAGAGGCAGTGTTTGCCTGATGCTGGCTATATCATCATGTTTAATGGGTTATCCGTTCATTGTGCTACTGTGCTTTTGTGCATCAAGATTGTCACTAAAGTTCTGTATGTAAATCATGGAGTGACAGTTAATAGAGTATGATGCAAGTAAGTGCATGTATCAGTATTCAAGTAGCAGTTTATCCACAACTGTAAGCAAGCACAGTAATTAAGCAGTAATTAAATATTAATTAAGTCGTACGGATACCTGGTTTGGTGAGGGTTGTCACAGTCGGCATAACAATAATGACATTTGTCGATATGCCACTGCCTGTTTACTAAGATCATCATAGATTATTAATGCGTGCATTCCATTATCGCGGAGATATTCCCCCATGGCACAGCCAGAATACGGGGCCAGAAATTGCAGAGGAGCAGGATCCGAAGCGATGGCTGCTACAAGAATGGAATATTCCATAGCATTCGCTTCTGAAAGAATTTGAACTAATTGTGCCACAGTTGAGCGTTTCTGTCTAATCGCTACATAGACACAATACAATGTCTCACTCTCAGCGGTGCTCCTTGAGTTCATTTGCTTTTGGTTTAATATGGTATCAATAGCAATAGCGTTTTCCAGTTTGTCGGTCCCCGATTATAAGTTCTCGTTGACCACGGCCTATAGGAACCAGGCTATCTACCGCTTTTAACCCAGTTTGCATAGGCTCGTGCACAGATTTATGTTCAATAATCCCAGGGGCTTTCACTTCGACACGTCTTCACTCGTGATCGCTTAGAGCCCCTCTTCCATCAGTAGGTACTCCCAAGGCGTCGACCACATGCCCTAGCATAGCCTTTCCCGCAGGGACATCCACAATAGAGCTAGTGCGCTTGACAAGATCTCCTTCTTTAATAGCAGTATCACTACCAAAGACAACAATCCCTACATTCTCATTCTCAAGATTCAAAGCTATTCCTTTCACATCGCTGGCAAATTCAACCATTTCCCCAGCTTGAATCTCGTTCAGCCCATTAACACGTGCAATCCCATCTCCAACTGAGACCACTCGACCAATCTCATCCACTTGAAAATTCGTGTAAAAGTTGCTAATTCTACTTTCTAATAGAGTCGTTAGTTCAGCAGCCCTCGGAGAGAATTCCATGATTCTACTAATTTTGGATATAAGGGGGAATACCGCTTTCAATTTCAAAGAGCTCTATTTCTGCTATTCTCATAGATCAGATTCGAGCTTGTACTACCAACACAATCCTTTGTTAAATGTCTGCGAGCTCCTTCTTCTTTCGTGAAAGCATACGAGTCGTTTGTTAAGCATCTAATCCTAGTCTTTATGTTCTCTGTGTTAGAGGAGTTAGATGTCCCTCATGTTGAATAGTCTGACTTCAAGTTGTTAGGACCTGAGTCGCTATGCGAACACTTAACACAAGACTGAAATCAAGCTAGAGTGGTTTTTGAATCAGTCATCAAGGATCTTAGCCAAACAGTGACCGACTACGTATGCACTTTGGGCGCAGGTTTCTCGATCGGACTTGACGAATTGTCATAAAGACATCACTCTGCTTTATATATATATATAAAATAAATATATATAAAATAAATTGGATTCTAAAATAAGATTCAATGAATTAGAAGCATTCACAGTTTTCAGTTCGTTTGTCATCATCTTTTCTCCTCATCGCTAGCCTGTTTCCAAGAGGGGGAAGAGAAGGTCTTTCAAGTTGGAGAGCATATGAGATTTCTCCATCGCAGCATTGCATCTATCGACTGAACAAAGTAACTTTCGAAGTGGACTGGGAAGGAATGCGAATAGGTATTTCAATTGTTGGACTAAATGAATAGGCAAGGAAGGCAAGGCACTTGACTGAAAGGTGCTCCCCGACTCATTCTTAGGACAGGCTTAGCTTTAGCTATCTAAAATGAAGAAATTGTACAAGGGATCAATCCTATTTCACAAAGTAACTTCTCAAAGGTCGAAGGCGTAGTATCGATTACTTGTGTTGGACTACCTTTATAGGATAGATCTGATATACTGTTAGGTTTTGGTTGGACTGCTTGGTACGGAATTCACTGAGATTGACTTTAGATATCGCATTTTCGGTATAGCATTTACTGCTCGATATTTCCGGTATGTAATTGACTCGTATATAAAGAAAGAAAGTCTTTCAATTCTTAGTTCGATATTCCAGGTATTCCATTAGAATTACTGATGTTGGACTAGCTGACTCCCTAAGCTTTGCCGTATTGCATTAGAAAGTGGGGAATTCCATCATCTTTGGTATGCGAATTTCAAGCTGCTACTGCTCCGATAGCTGCTTTAGAGGTTGCTTAGCCGGTATCTGACTGAACTAGCTGGTTTAGATTTCATTAGTTGAAAGACTCGCACTATTTACACTATTTAAACAAAGACTATGTAAAATGGATATGATATAAGGGAAGGATTGACCTGTTGGTTGACTTCTCAATTGAGAAAAGACTGGAATGAAACTGGCAATGCTCTCTTCGGTTTTCATCCGGTTGGCAATCCTCTCTTCGGTCCTAGCTGAGTTCTGTCTTAGCTTTACGGCAAAGGGATAGGCTTAGCCTATTGAACGGGGAGAGCTAGGCTGCATTCACCATCGAATAACGGGGTAAATGGCTACTTTCAGATCTCTTTCCCTGTAGTCGTACTATGACTTTCTGAGGGATTGAACTCTAGTCGTACTATTCGATATCATCTAGCAAAGAAGTCAGCTATGGGCAAGACTTGGGGCGGGCCACCAAAGCGGGTTTAACCAGTTAGAGCTCAGCTGACACCTTCTTTATTCGATTTGGAAGAGCTCTTTTTCTCTTTGGCTCGCGCTTGCTCTATCATTGAATTTCCTCGTTTAAAGATCTCGCGCAATGTAGGGTTGAGCTCTGATTTGATCTCGATGGCCGGTGGCAAAGGAAGCGAAGCGACAACCGCGACCATGTTCCTAGTGTAGAAGAAAGAAAATGGAAGTTCTGGAATTTCCCCCAATGGCGAAACCCTATGCTCTCTCTCCTAGGCGATTTACCTTGTTCATCATGAAACCCTTCAATTTCTTTGAGATCGTTTGTATAACAGTCTGTGATTAGGGTTTTGATCTTCAAAACTCTATAACGAACTCGTTAGCAATAGTTTTCAATCTGAAATTAGGGTTTTTTCTTTTGTTTTTCTTAAATCGCCGCCATAGTTGCTGTCTAGACATCCTGTTTAATTAATCCGGTTGTTATTGGTCGCGGTTTACTGAGTTAAATTTAGCTAGATTGATACTCTGGATTAATCAAATTGGGATTGATTTTCGGCGCTAGGGTTAAGGATTAGGGTTTCGTCTTCTGTGTTTCTGCTGCTGTTTTTCGGTGTTTTGGCGTGGTGGTCATTTGTTCTTCGTGCATGGTATTTTCGTTTCAAACTGTTTAAGGGAGAGTTGTTTTCTGCTAATGAATGAACGTAACTTTCCGGGGAGTAACATCCCCGATAAACCTGTGAATCAAGGTTTGTTTGATCAGCATGGAGTTCCGGTTTCACCGTTTCCTGCTGATGTTCTGAAGGATGCCGGATTGTACGAGCCAAACTCTTCTCCGGATACTGTTCCAATGCGTGGTATTGGTTTGCGGGTAACGAATATTGAGGGTAACAATCTGGCCCCAAGACGGGGTATCTTTTCTACCAGCAATAATTCTGTTATTGATGGGCTTTTGGAAATCTCTAAACCGGTGGAGTTGAGCACTGCATGTGGAGGGAATCAATCGGCTGTGGTGAATCCTTCCCATGCAAACCCTAGTGGAGCTTCTAACATAAACCCTAATGTAACCGATAAGGATTTCGGGGGCAATCAGATTGGTGTGCAAGGAAGTCAGACTGTTCGCAGGGATTCAGGTAAGTCTCCGGTATCTTACGCGGATTCTATTGGGGCTGCTAGTGCTAGAACGGTCAATTTTAGATCACTCGCAAGTCCGGTAGCTCATGAGGGTTGTGATGTAGTTCTGCCGAAGGAATCTGTTAGGGTTGTTAAGGATAAGCTTGCTTATACGTTATATGGATACTTTCTT
The DNA here is from genome assembly GCF_002127325.2 of Helianthus annuus. Lineage (NCBI taxonomy): Eukaryota > Viridiplantae > Streptophyta > Magnoliopsida > Asterales > Asteraceae > Helianthus > Helianthus annuus. Next base: position 83,302,161 of record NC_035442.2, read on the forward strand.
GGTGATCGTGTTGCCTACCCGGTAGTCGAGTATTTCGTGAGGAATAACTGGAAGAAATTTGGCCTCCAAAAGACTATGATGAATGCTAGTGGCTATTTCTTCTTTAAGTTTGCTGATGAAAATGGTATGATGAATGCTATGAAAGGAGGTCCTTGGATCATTCGTTCTCAACCGCTTTTTCTTAATGTATGGTCTCCATCTTCGAAACTGGAAAAGAAGGAAGTTAAAACTGTGCAGCTGTGGGTTAAAATTCACGAGGTTCCCCTTGCCGCATATACAGAGGATGGTTTAAGTATGATTGCAACGGCAATTGGTAACCCTATAGCCTTAGACATGTATACTACCTCAATGTGCTTGGATTCTTGGGGTCGGAGCAGTTTTGCGAGAGCTCTAGTTGAAATATCGGCAGACAAGGAGTTCAAAGAGGAAATTGTGATTGCTGTACCAGTTTTGGAAGGGGACGGGTTTGTTAAGGAAAAGATGTATGTGGAGTACGAATGGAGCCCTCATCGATGCTCCTTTTGCAAGGTTTTTGGGCATCACGATGGGGATTGTCCGAAGCAAATTAGGCAGGTTACGAAGGCTCTGGCCATTGTTCCAAAAGTTCCTAAAGTTCCTAACTCAAAAGGGCCTTCGAAAAAACCAACGGTAGACAAAGACGGGTTCACGGATGTGGATGCTAGGAAAACGGCAAAGAGAAAGGGGTTTCCGGTTAACAAACAAAAACAGCAATTTGAGTACCGTCCGGTTGGGTTAAAAACCAGTGGTGGGCCGAATAAATCAGCCACGACGTCGAGTTTTTATTCGAATAACCCCTTTGACGTGTTAAATGATTCGAGGAATGACCATGAAGCTGGTGGAAGCGGAGTAGGGGATATGAAAGATGATTCGGATGATGACGAGGTCCAGGAAGTATACAATGAGACGGTTGAATTTCTTGTTAATGATGCTACTAAACCTGTAACTAAACAAGGGGCAAGCACTCCTTCTTCAGCGGTTAACAATGGTTAGTCTTGCTTCGTGGAATATAAGGGGGTTGAACCGCCCTCTGAAACAAACGGAGGTTCGACAGGCTGTAAAGGATTATAATCTGAGTCTATGTGCTATTCTAGAATCGCATGTTGATGTTAGTAGGCTGAGTCATGTGTGCAAATCTGTGTTTCGATCATGGGATTGGACATCAAATGGGGCTCATTGTAACAAGGGTACAAGGATTATCATAGGCTGGAATCCAGCCATCTTGGATGTCATGGTTTTGTCTCAAACCGATCAGGTTATCCATTTACAACTCTTTTTCAAGAAAGATAACAATACAGCTTTTTGCTCGGTGGTCTACGCGGCTAATTACTATGTGACACGTAGGGAGTTATGGCACCATTTGTCTATGCACAAAGTTTTTGTTGGCACTAAGCCTTGGGTGCTTATGGGTGATTTCAATTCGGCCCTAAACCTAGAAGATAAATCGATGGGGGCCTCATCTGTTTCTATTAGTATGAAGGAATTCCAAGAGTGTGTGGATAATATTGAAATGTTTGATATTAATCGATCGGGTCTCCACCTTACTTGGAACCAGAAGCCCAAGAAGGGGATTGGCTTGCTGAAAAAGATCGATAGAGTGTTGGGTAATACCGAGTTCGTAACTGCCTTTCCGAATGCTGTTGCTCTTTTTCAGCCGTATAGGCTCTCGGATCATTGCCCGTGCGTTTTAAAGCTCCCAGATGCTGGTATGCCGAAACCTCGGTCATTTAAATTTGCTAACTTTCTGGTGTTTAAACCTGAATTTTTAGACATTGTGAAGCGAGAGTGGGGTACTAGAATTAAAGGAGTGCATCAGTTCTGTGTTGTTAAACGGCTTCGGCTCCTGAAAAAACCTCTTCGTGCTCTGTTATTTAAGCAAGGTAACTTGCATAAAAAAGTGGAAAATCTCCGTGATAAGCTTGAGGCCATTCAGAGTTGTATTGATAACCAGCCTAATGTTGAGAGTCTTCGGGTTCAAGAAGCTACTGTAAGTGCTGAATACCAAGAAGCGTTATTGGATGAGGAGCGTTTCCTTAAACAGAAATCTAAAGTGGACTGGTTGAGAGCTGGGGATATGAATACGGCTTTTTTTCACTCATCTTTAAAAAACCGAAATCATCATAGCCGGATTGATGTCATTCGTGATGCTGGGGGTACTTTATTTGAGGGCAACCATGTTCATCAAGCTTTTGTTGATCACTACGAGAAGTTCTTGGGGTGCCGGGGTGATACCGCTGAATCCGGCTCCGGATTTATTCTCTAACGTCTTGGATCCGAGTGTAGCTAATCATATGTGTAGACAGGTGACGGAAGATGAGGTTAAGAAGGCCATGTTTTCTATTGGCATTGATAAGGCCCCGGGTCCTGATGGGTATACGGCGGCGTTTTTCAAGAGTGCGTGGCCTATTGTTGGTGATGATGTCTCAAGGGCTATCATTGATTTCTTTGATACTGGTAATCTTCTCCGAGAATTAAATCACACTCTTATTGTGCTAGTTCCAAAGGTGCCCTCTCCGTCGACTGTGACTGATTTCAGGCCGATAGCTTGTTGTAACGTACTTTATAAATGCATTAGCAAGATAGTTGCGGACAGAGTGAAGGGGGCGTTGAATGATATTGTCAGCATAAATCAATCGGCGTTTGTCCCAGGATGGAAGATTTCGGATAATATTCTGTTAACCCAAGAATTGATGCACAATTATCATCGTAATTCGGGCCCACCAAGATGTGCGTTCAAAGTAGATATCCAGAAGGCCTATGATACGGTTGATTGGAACTTCCTTAAGAATATTTTGATGGGGTTTGGGTTTAGCAGTAAGATGGTTGATTGGATCATGGTTTGTGTCTCCACTGCTTCGTACTCCGTTTGTGTCAACGGTAATGTGCACGGGTTTTTTCAAGGTAATCGGGGTCTTCGCCAGGGAGATCCGTTGTCCCCGTATTTGTTCACTCTTGTGATGGAGGTTCTCACGGGCATTCTGCATCACATGGTCAGGATTGATTCGTCTTTTAAATTTCATAACAAATGTGAGAAGCAACAAATTATCAATCTATACTTTGCAGACGATTTGTTCCTTTTTGCTAGAGGGGAAATTGCTTCAGCTAGAGGTATTATGAATTCTCTCTCTAAATTTTCTAAAATGTCGGGGTTGGTGCCTAGTATTCAGAAAAGTACGGTGTTCTTCTGTAATGTCCCGAGTTATATTAAAAATGCTATTCTGAACTTTATGCCGTTCAAGGAGGGATCCTTGCCTGTGCGCTATCTTGGTGTGCCTCTAATTTCGTCAGGGCTTCTTTATAAAGACTGTAGTGTTATGATGGAAAAGCTTGACAAACGTATCATGCATTGGAGAAATAAATTACTCTCGTTTGCTGGCAGATTGCAACTCATTGTTTCCGTCTTGTCCTCTATGCACATTTACTGGTCCTCTGTCTTCTTATTGCCAATACGGGTCACTCATGAATTGGAGGCGAAGATGCGGAATTTTCTTTGGGCCCAAGACTCTACGTTTCAAAAAGGTAAAGCGAAGGTTTCTTGGAAAGTAGTTTGTCTCCCTAAATATGAAGGCGGATTGGGGATTCGGCGATTAGGAGATGTTAATAAAGCTCTCATGACTAATCATATTTGGAGTATTGTCACGAAAAGAAAATCATTGTGGGTGGAGTGGGTGCACAGTTACAGGTTAAAAGGTAATAGTTTCTGGTTATCTAAAATTATTTCCAATAGTTGCTACTCTTGGAGAAAGCTCCTTCAACTTAGACCGCAAATGAGAGATTTTTTCTGGTCGGATGTTGGTGATGGTACACGGACCTCGGCTTGGTTTGATTATTGGTGCGATATAGGGCCGCTTGGTAACTTTATTTCCCCTAGAACCATTGCTAATGCAGGATTTCGATTGGAGGATTCGGTGTCTGACATTCAGTTAAATGGAGAATGGAAATGGCCGGTTGCTTGGAGGGATTTATTCCCAGTCTTAATTCAGCTAGATCAGTTCCACGTAACCCCGAACAAAATTGACAGAATCATGTGGCGTGATGGTAGTGATCGGAAAGATTTTTCGACTTCATGTGTATGGAATACGATTCGGTATAAAGAAACTGAAGTAGAATGGAGCGCTATTGTCTGGTTTAACCAATGTATCCCTCGGCACGCGTTTCTCATGTGGCTGATCATGCGAGGTAAATTACTTACGCAGGATAAAATTCTAAGCTGGGATTTGTCTAGGCGGAAGAATATGAACATGATGTGTTGCTTATTGTGCTATGCAAATCATGACTCCCATAGTCATTTGTTTTTTGAATGTAACTACTCGGCAAAAGTTTGGGATATGGTGAAACGTAAGGTGGGTATGGACTCGGTTCAACCTAAATGGGCTGATATTGTGAATTGGTTACTTCATCGGTCCAAGTCTAAACTAGCCGCGGATTATGTTGCTAGAGTGGTGGTAGCGGCTACGGCTTATGTTGTTTGGCAGGAACGCAATGCTCGGATCTTTAAAAATCAACTAAGACCGCCAGAAACTGTTGGTGCTCACATAATACAGCTGGTTCGATACAAGTTAATGGGAGCAAGACTGAAGAATACTGCTAATGTTCGAAGACTATTGAGCGAATGGGAAGTCCATGGCAAAGAGATTTTGGATGATGGGGGCTGATCAGTGTTGATTTGTTTTTAGTTGTTCCTAGTTTGTCAGGCTAGTTGTTTCTTGTGTTGATTTGTTAGTTGCTTGTGTTTTGGTTTTGGCTTACGTTCATGGGGTATGCCTCATGATCGAACTAGTGTAGACTCTCTACACTACTTGGTTTGTATTGTTTGTGTTGATATATAGAATCACCGGGGTAACCCTTTACCCAAAAAGAATTTCCCCCAATGGCTTGCGGAAGCGCTGTTCGTTATTATAGATGCATCTGAGCAGCGGATTATGATGCTGGGATTTGTTCACAATGGAAGAAGATAAGTCTTCCTCAAATGGATCAGACAAGTATGTTTCACATAAAAAGAGATCTTTTTAGCTGCCATATTCCCTGTGTCTCTACTGATTTTAGTGCTTTGCCAAAGAAAGCGGTTTGATCCAAAGTCGGCATGAAATCTAAGGCTTTGAGCTCTTTGTCCGAGGACGATCTCCTAATTGCTAATCCGAATCAAGGGCGAACTCGTGATTTAACGGAAGCTGTACGACTGAGTAGCGGATCTCCTGACTCGACTAAAAAAGAATGGACGCACTCTGCCCCCAGTAAAGGACTTCGTTGGAGGAATAAAAACCTAAACTCGATCAAAGAACTAAGACGCTTATAGAGTCTTTTTAAGACAAGGAAGTTCACTCCTAAGAAAGGCCTCCAGAAGGAAGCAAAAAGAGTCGTTACACCGCATCTAATGCTGAGTAAGGCGACGAAACTTCTTAACCACGGTCTTAGAAAAGAGCCAAAGCAGGGACTGAAATGTTGATGGCTAGGATTGATGCCCATAATCGGATGCTAGAGAATAAGCCAATAACAATTGAAAGGGCATGGACTTCTTATTCTTAGACGCCTGCTTGATAAAGGACTTGTTTGCAAGCTAAGGGCGAGACAGATATTTAATTAATTAACAGATTTCACTTTGACTTCTTCTTACTTCTTTGCACTTGTCTCATGGCATCTTTAGCATCCCGACATTCCTTATTGCCCTAAGGCTAGTCACCTAAAGTCTTTGTATGGGCAATTGTGACAACTCGAGTTTCCGAGATTCCACTTTCGCATTTATTGCACGTTCACTGTTTGTTTAGTTGCTTACTTACACAATTGGTTTGCTTTGTAACTGTATACGTTGTGATTTGATAAAGTGTATTATGATTGTTGCATGGTTATGTGTTATTTTACGAATGATTTGACAAATACATGAACTTGGTGATGAAACTGTAAATTATATTGTGTTGGGTGTGTTTTATGTAAAAGATGATACTTAGGGGTGAGTAGAGTAGTTAGTGAAATCTTAATAACTCTTAACCCTAACCTCCCTCACAATCATTTCACAATCATCATACGTATCTTCAATATTCCTCTACAATCCTCTCCTACAATCATCTTCTTCATCATTCTTGGTGGCACAAGTTCTTCATCACTTTTGATCTCTTTTCATCTAGAATCAATCTAAGGTAAACGTTTAATGATTATTTGTTGGTAATCCTTGATTATGTGATTTATGCAAAACCCTAGTTCTACATATAATGGCTCTGTGTTTATTGATCTTCCTGATTATTGTGAAATGGTTTGTGAATAGTTGCTTAATCAAATGCTTGACAATGAGATGCATGATATGTTAGAATTGTTTGATTGTTGATTTGATTACAACACTGGCAATGTTCTGGGATTAGGGTTTTTGATCGTAAATGTAACTGTTCCATTGATTCTGTAAATTGGTTTTGAATTCACGCATGTTGTTAACTCAGAGTTAAGTGTCAGAGTTTTATGGAATGCACAAGTCCGAATTTTGTATGGAACACTAGTCTGAGCTTTGTAAACAATGTATGGGGTCCGAATTTTACAAAGGGAACTCAAAGTCAGAGTTTTGTAATTGATGTGGGGACCGAGTTTTGTATATATGATGTAAAGATCCGAATTTTGTTGCAAGGACTATGGTCCGAGTTTCAAGAGGGAGGGATGGTCCGAATTTCTTTACAAGGGGGTGTTAGGTCCGAGTTTTTAAAGGGGAATGAGTGGTCCGAGTTTTATGAGGAAGATTTGATCCGAGTTTTATGAATAAGAGTGGTCCGAGTTTATGGGGAAGACTTGGTCCGAATTTTATGATATACACATGGTCAGACCTTTTGATTTTGATATACATGGTCCGAGTTTCACTAGGGGTTGTTTGTCTGAGTTTTATGCTTGATGCCTTGTCCGAATTTTATGCATGATGCCTTGTCCGAATTTCATATGATATGTATGGTCCGAGTTTGTATGTGATACAGGGTCTGAGTTTATGAATAAGTGTCTGAGTTTATTGCAAACACCAGTGTTAGAGCCTAATGTTAACACTAGGGATCCGAGTTTACGTATAATGCCAAGTTCAAAACCCTGTATGAGGAACACCATGCTACTATGCTATTGTATATTACTGTATGATACTGTATGTTACTGGATGATACTGTATGTATGAACAATTTATGTCATGTTATTCTGTACACGATTATCACACGGAACACAGTTGTTTGGACATCAAGGAATTGTAAACCCTAATTGAACGTAAACACTTACATCGAGTTTATGTGCAATGTACCCTAGGTCGTGTGTAACGGACCTAATCATTAATTAACACAAGAAGCAATAACATACCGAGCAAACCAAGGTGAGTTCACACTCTAACCAAGGCATGGGATTCCCGGGTTTGGGAATGGGATTGAAGGAATGGGATTGTACTTACACTATTACTAGACTGTCTACCATCGTCCTCGGATGCGAAGGATACATACGTAAAACCTACGTATACTTGTACTCATCACTGTCCTCAGGTTGCGAAGGACACTTACGTAAAACCTACGTAAACTTATACTCACTACTGCCTCGGATTATAACAGGCACTTACGTAAAACCTACGTAAACCCCCGCGTACCACTGTCCTCGGTTTGTGAAGGACACTTACGTAAAACCTACGTAAACCTTGTACGTACTACTGTTCTCGGGTTAAGAAGAACACTTATGGTTACAAATAGTCTAGTGTATATGCAACTATGGGAAGCCCTCACTAATAGAACATACTATCGGCCTAGTAGAGCCACACGTTACGAAACATACTTACTATTACGAACTTACTTGCTGTGAACTCGCTCAACTAGTTGTTGACTCTCTGTTACATGCCTTGCAGGTCGTTAGGTATACACGGAGCTTGCACTGGGAGGCGCGGTCGTTGTGGTCACGGATCGTGGATGCTTTGATTAAACATTTGACATTTCATACTTTACTTATGTTGGGCTTTTACTCATATGCTTCCGCTAAACGTTGAATTTATACTCATGTTTTGAACACCTTTCATATGGATTGGTTTGGTTAAATTACATTTACTTTTACTATTTACGTTGTTCTATATGATTGGTGGCTTGATCCTGGCCAGTCACGCTCCCAAGCGGTGATACTTCGCGTGTGGATTTTGGGGGTGTGACAGATTGGTATCAGAGCCATTGGTTACAGAGAACTCGGTTTTAATATAGGGAAAACGTTTTTATTAAAACCAGACTATAACCAATACAGTGCTCAACGATCCACAACGACGCCTCGCTCCACGTGCAAGACTCAACATCCTAGGTAATATGGTTTATGTTTATTGCCTACATGCTAGAATTACATAGAACTTTGCTCGTGGTATGCTTAGATTACATTGTCTACTATTCGTTATTGCTTGAGAACACTTGTGTGCTTACTTTCTTCTGTCATCGCACTATTCGCGAACCTCTCTCACATATGTTTTATTTGCTATGAAGATCATGGCCGGACGTATTAACTTGACTCATGCCCAGTTGACGGCTCTCATCAACGAACAAGTTGCTGCGGCACTTGCAGCTGCACAAGCAGGAGGTATACCCTGCAGTCGTAACTCATACTAGGATCTTTAGATCCTACATTCCTAAACCAACTCTTGTGTTTAACTTTGTCCTATTCTACACACTAGGTCAACACGCTCAGCCACCTGTTTGCGCTTTCAAGAACTTCATGGATTGTCATCCTAGCACGTTTAGTGGCACTGAAGGAGCGGTTGGACTCCTCAATTGGTTCGAAAAGCTCGAGTCGGTATTTGAGATGTGTGAATGCCCTGAGGCTCGCAGGGTGAAATACGCCACTGGTACTTTAGAAGGAATTGCGCTAACTTGGTGGAACGCGTAAGTTCAGATTTTAGGGTTGGCAGCTGCTAACACCACACCTTGGAATGATTTCAAAGAGCTGATTAAACGGGAATACTGCACACGTGATGACATCCACAAGTTAGAAGTGGAGCTCTACCATTTGAAAATGACAGGGTCGGAAATTGAAGCTTATACGAAACGGTCAAACGAGCTGGCCATCTTGTGTCCAACTATGGTGGACCCTCCGGTCAAGCACATTGAGTTGTACCTCAAGGGGTTTGTCACACCCCTTTCTGCGGCGGAAGCACGAGGTGTGAACATGAAAGGTTCTCATTGCATACGAAAGGTAAGCATACTATATGCTCAAAATAACTTCAAACATTACATTACCAAAACATAAGTCAAGTGTTTACAACACGTGATAGCATATAGTCTTAAGAGTTACAACTTTAATTAGCGAAAATAAAACATAGCGACATCCACGAGCATAAGTAAGACCGCGCGCACATCCACCTTTAATTACCTGAAATACATGTGAGTTTTGGAAAAAAACGTCAACATAATGTTGGTGTGAATTCATGCAGTTTTTGTATTGAACGTTTGTATACTTTGTATGAAAAACATGGTATGTATTTTGTTTCAAAACGCGTATTCATGAATGAGTCAAGTATCTCTATATGTATCAAGTGTTAATGGGTTGCAAAGCCATTAACATGTGACACGACATAGGAAGTCACCAAACCATAGGCATTTTTCTATAGTCGATTCACGACTGAGACACAAAAACACTACTTGGTTCTAGTTGTCACCAAGAGTGGGGCTGCCCTGAAACCCATTAGATCTAACCTTTTGTTCTGCGGTCTTAGTATGTACACGATTAATGGTGCTTATGGTACCCTACCCGTGACACGATTTCTCGTATCAATTCTTGGCACTAGTTTTCGCCAAGAGTACTTCACGTTTCAGTACACAACATATCAATTTGTAAATATTGAAGTATTTGTAACATGTATTTCACCCCCGAGTTATAAAGCTAAAAACAGTTAAAAGAAAAGGGGGAGCATGAACTCACAACTTTGCGTTCTTGTGCGTCGTAAACTTCACCGGGTTTGCTTAATTAACGTCGCGACCTATATGTGTTTTCTTAACGTTAGTCATTAGACTTGCGTCGCACAAGTACAGTCACTCTCATTTGTATTCGTATTGTTGTGTTAAAAATATTTTATATTTTTAACTAAGCATCTTACTTATATTATTTCCTCACATATTAATTTAAGTATCTCGTGTTTTGCACTTTGCACCCGAATTATGTTTCTTGTATGTTGTATGTGTGTTCTTATGTTTATACTCCTCATGAGTATTTAGTGTATTTTTAAGTTTTAATACGCTAGCACGTATAACACATACTATATACACTTAGCACAAAAGTTGGTGATAAAATAATATATATTTTTGTCTCAAAAATATACATACTTATATCCATTTTTATTCTTGAAGAAATCCTTATTTCTTATCACAAAAATTTAGGGAAACCTTGGTAATACTCTTAAATACATTTTTAGGGAATAAGTTTCTCAAATACTTATATTTTTCTAATTGTCAAAATTTATAAAAATTTTGACAGAGTTTCCCCTAAAAATGGAGGTTTCCCATGTTTTCAAAACATGTGTTTATTTTCTTTTAATTCATCAACAATCAATCTTCAACAATAATCACCAACAATATATACTAATTCCTCTATTCCATGAACTTGAATATTCACAAAAATGTGTAGTAACTTACTAGCACATTTAGTAAGTCTTGTTATCTTTAAAAATAAGTTTAATTTCTTAAAAACTTTATTTTTAAGGAATATGAAGTTTCACAACTTCTAGTCGGTTTTTACGAAAATTATTTCTTTGTTAAAACTTTTGTTACACAAGTGTCCACACACTTGTTTGTTCATAAAAACACCTCTAGTTCATGAAAGATCCGGTTTTAAAACATGGTTTCGTCTTATAGTTGGTTTCCTGAAAATACCACTTGTAGATCTTTAGATCTACTAGTTTAGAACTTCATTTTACAAGAAAATTTACTTTTACACAAGTTCATGTTATTGTGTAGTAGTGTTCATCATCTAGTCTTTTTCATACTTTGACATACACTAGTTCATGTTCTATGAACATAACCTAGCCGGGTTAGATGACGATCGGAACTACTACTAGCATTAAACAACACAAAATAATCATCACAAAACAAGTTTAACAAGTTTTACACCATTACTTTCCTTTTATCCATTAAGTTCATCATTTTACAAGACTTTTAGTTGGTGATCTTTAGTGTTTATGATTTTTAGCCATTAAATCATCTATTAACCATCATAAACAAGAACAAGAAGATGTTTAGAAGCACTTACTACTAGCACAAGGCTAGGGGAGTTCAAGAGGACAAAAGAGGTGGATAAAAGCAAATGAAGTAGGTCCTTCAAGATCCGCTTGCACCGAGCTTCGTTAGTGGCCTTCTTACTCCTCAATATCACCTTGGAATGGATGGATGATGTTGGAAAATGAGGGTGGCGGTGGTGCTTGGTTGGGCCGAGAACAAGGGAGGGAGAGAGGGAAGTGAAGATGGAGTGATGGAATGTTGGTATTTATAGACCTTCCATATAGCATATTCCTGGCATATTCCTGGCATATTCCTGGCATATTCCTGTCATATTCCTGGCATATTCCTGGTATATTCTTGGTATATTCCTGGCATATTCCTGGCATATTCCTGGCATATTCCTGGTATATTCCTGGCATATTCCTGGCATATTTGTCACACCCCCAAAATCCACCTGCGGAATATCACCGCTTGGGAGCGTGACTGACCAGGATCAAGCCACCAATCATATTGAACATGTAATTAATATCAAGAAAAATAAATGTAAACCAGTCATTCAATACGATAGGTGTTCAAAACATAATTATAGTTTCAAAGTGTAGCGGAAGCATAAGTATGAAAACCCAATGTGAGTCATAAGTTCAAATGTTTAAATGTTTTAACATGGCATCCACGATCCATGCTCCACAACGACCTGCTCCTCCCTGTGCAAGCTCCATGTATCTAACGACCTGCAAGGCATGTAACTGAGGATCAACAACTAGTTGAGCGAGTTCACAGTTTATAGTTCAGTAATTGTAATAGTGTAATAAGCCTTGTATTTGTTCATTAAGTCATGTATCGTAATAGTTCGTATCGCAGCCCTCTAGGCATGTATGCGAAGATTAGGGAAGGTTCTCAAGTATTCTAGACTAGGTATGTTTGTATCGCGGCCACCCGGCACCTGTGCGAAGTTTTAGTGTATAGTTCGCAGCCTTCCTAGGCATGTGTGCGAAGATAAGTCATATTATCGCAGCCAACCCTGGCATGTGTGCGAAGATCAGTCATATTATCGCAGCCAATCCCGGCGTGTGTGCGAAGATCAGTTCTATAAGCATCACTAGTCTAGCAGTATCTTAACCAATCACCTTCCTTACCCGAGGATCATATCACCACGTTCCATTATCTAGAGAAGTACAAATAAATAAATCAATCCCATTCCCACCCTGGGAACCCCATGCCTTGGCTGTGTGAACTCACCTTGGTTTGCTCGGTATGCTATGCTCTAGGGTTTATCAAATGTCTAAGTCCGTTACACACGACCTAGGATATGTTGCACATAAATCCAAGATAAGTGATTACATTCAATTAGGGTTTACGTATCTTAAACATCAGTTGTGATCCGTGTGATAGTGATGTACAGAATGATATGACGAGATTGTGCACACGTACAAGATCATGCAATTCCATTCAATAACATACATAACACATGGAATTCAGTCTATGCATCTCAATTGAAAGTCTTACATCATCAGAAGTCAGGCATCATAAATCATATTGTGACATTATAACTTTCAGTCATACAATCAGGGTTACATCATGTTTAAATCATAGAGGTTGGACACCATCATCACAAGCAAAAGACAACATGCCAAGGTAAGAAATTCGGACAGTGGCAAGGGGGGCTTCCCCTTCAAAACTCGGACATGGGGGGGTTACTTTCACAAGGTCGGACAAGGGTAACACCTCCCCAAAACTCGGACATCACATGGCAGGCAAAAAGCTCGGACCCTTTGCTTCTTAGAAAGGTCGGACTAGATGATTTATATATAAAACTCGGACCTCATGATTGCTAGAGAATTCGGACAAAGTATCTTGTTAAAATTCGGACCAAAGGCATACTCATAAAACTCGGATATTAGGGTTTCATGCAAACAAACTCGGACAAGTGCTTTAAACATAAAAGTCGGACTAGAAATTTATCTCAAAACTCGGACAACCTTGCATCTATTAAAAGTCGGATCCCCTTGTTATCTATATAAAGGTCGGATCATGTGAATATAAGCAAGAGTTCGGACTACAAGCATCATTCAAAACTCAGACTATTTCCTTTAGTTTTAAAATTCGGACAGTGCATAACAAGAAAGGTCAGACAAACATTTCAATCATACGTTCTTTGTGATTAAAGCAGTTACGTATAACATTCAGCAGTTACGTTCTCTATGCCCAAGCAAACCCTAAATTCAATCATATCGACAGCAGAAATCACAATCAATCGACCGACGCTTAACAACAACAATCATCACAATAATAATCTATCAAGCATGCAACTAATCATCATCATAATCACAATTATCCATACTCAAATCAAAATCACAGAATATTATATGAGGAACTAGGGTTTTCTCATATTACAAGAATCAAAAACTGATGCAATCAAATAATCAATAATCATTTACCTTGTGTTGAATCTTAGAGAAAATGTGGAATCGAAAGTGATGAATAGCTTGCCAATGATGATGTGATGATTGCCAGAGAACCAAAGAAATGGAAGTACGTGCTTGGATTTTTATGAGAGGTTTAGTGAATGATTTAGGGTTAAGTATGATTTAGGTTTCACTAATAACTCTTTACACCCTTTATTATTATATTTTACACAAGGACACCATCTCACAACAATTTCACAGTTTCACCCCCAAGTTTATATATTTGTCAAGTCTTTCAATATTTAACAAACAATCATGCACAATCACACAATACCATTCATTGCACCAAAGCGTATACAAGTCCATAGCAACTAATTGTGCAAATAAACAACTAAACAATAAATGAACGCGCAATAAATGCGAAATAGAAATCTTGGGAATTCGAGTTGTCACATTATCCCCAACTTAAAAGAAATTTCGTCCAGAAATTTAGCATGCGGTTACTGAGGAAGCTAGGTAAGTTGTATCGTTTATTGGTTTTCCTGGGGTGTCACATCATCCCCCCGTTGATTTGGAATTTCGTCCCGAAATTCTGTAGTAGTAGCTTCAGCCTCAGTAGTGGTTGCATTGGTTCCGAATAACTGGGGGTACTTTTCTGTCATCTGGTCTTCGCGTTCCCAGGTGTACTCTGGGCCACGTTTGGAGTTCCAACGAACTCGGACAAGAGGGATTCTCTTGTGTTTGAGGACCTTAACATCCCGGTCCGCGATTTCAACTGGTTTCTCGACGAACTGCAACCGCTCGTCGATAGTGAGTTCCTTCAAAGGAACTACGAGGGTCTCATCTGACAGGCACTTCTTCAGATTTGACACGTGAAAGACATTGTGAACTGCACCGAGTTCAGCTGGTAGGTTTAGTCTGTAGGCTACTTTGCCTATTCTTTCAGTGATTTCGAACGGTCCAACATACCGTGGATTGAGCTTGCCTCGTTTACCAATTCGAACCACACCCTTCCAGGGTGAGACTTTAAGTAAAACCCGGTCCCCGACCTGAAATTCCAATGGCTTCCTACGCTTATCCGCGTAGCTTTTCTGACGGTCGCGAGCTGCCGCCATGCGTTGTCGTATTTGTGTAATCTTTTCCGTGGTGTCCACTATGAGTTCTGGACCCGTGAGTTGACTATCCCCCACCTCTACCCAACAGAGAGGTGACCGGCATTTACGCCCGTACAATGCCTCGAATGGAGCGGCTTGTATGCTGGTGTGATAACTGTTGTTGTATGAAAACTCCACCAAAGGGAGATGCTTTTCCCAGCTATTGCCGAAATCGATGACACATGCCCGAAGCATGTCTTCTAGGGTTTGAATCGTGCACTCAGACTGCCCATCCGTCTGAGGGTGATAAGTTGTGCTCATGTCTAATCGAGAGCCAAACGCTTTGTGCATTGCTTGCCACAATTCTGATGTGAATCGTGCATCGCGATCCGAAATGATAGATGTGGGCACCCCGTGCCTCGAGACTACTTCCTTTACGTAGAGGTCTGCTAAGGTGGAGAACTTGTCTGTTTCTTTGATTGCCAGGACGTGAGCAGACTTCGTGAGTCGATCCACGATCACCCAAATAGTGTCGTTCCCA
This sequence comes from Helianthus annuus, assembly GCF_002127325.2. NCBI lineage: Eukaryota > Viridiplantae > Streptophyta > Magnoliopsida > Asterales > Asteraceae > Helianthus > Helianthus annuus. Next base: position 83,317,396 of record NC_035442.2, read on the forward strand.
CGCTGGGATCTAGGTAGGCCTGTAACGAAATCCATGGAAATTTCTTCCCATTTCCATTGCGGTATCTTGGGTTGTTGAAGTAGGCCTGAGGATTTCTGGTATTCTGTCTTGACTCTTGCACAAGTCAAACATTTTCCGACGTAGGTAGCGATGTGGGCCTTCATGCTAGGCCACCAATAAGTAGTTATGATGTCGTGGTACATTTTATCCGACCCTGGATGTACCGAGTAGCGCGACTTGTGCGCTTCATCCATCACAAGTTCGCGTAAATCGCCATAGAGTGGGACCCAAATACGTCCTGTTACATAGTACGCGCCGTCTTCCTTCTGTTCTAATCGTTGCCTTGAGCCGCGTAAGGCTTCGGCCTTGACGTTTTCTGGTTTCAATGCTTCCACCTGAGCATTTCGTATCTGTGTAGGAAGATCAGACTGGATAGTGAGCTGCAAAGCTCGTACACGCCTAGGTAGAGTGTCCTTTCGACTGAGAGCGTCAGCCACAACATTGGCTTTGCCTGGATGGTACTTGATAGCACATTCATAATCGTTAAGTAGCTCGACCCATCGTCGTTGACGCATGTTCAATTCCTTCTGCTTGAAGATATGCTCAAGACTCCTGTGATCGGTGTAAATAGTGCACTTGGTACCGTACAGGTAGTGTCGCCATATCTTGAGCGCAAAAACAACAGCTCCCAGCTCTAAATCGTGCGTCGTGTAGTTCCGTTCATGAACTTTGAGTTGACGAGAAGCATAGGCAATAACTTTATCCCGCTGCATCAATACACAACCAAGCCCCTGTATCGATGCGTCACAATAGACCACAAAATCATCTATGCCCTTTGGCAATGAGAGAATAGGTGCGCTGCAAAGCCTATTCTTTAGGTACTGAAAAGCAGTTTCCTGATTGTTGCCCCAGCGGTAGGTGACACCCTTCTGTGTCAGTAGTGTAAGTGGCTGAGCAATCTTTGAGAAATCTTTGATAAATCGTCTGTAGCAACCCGCCAAACCCAAGAATTGGCGTATTTCCGTTGGTGTACGTGGTGCAGGCCAGTTCCTGATCGAATCAACCTTGGATGGGTCAACATGGATCCCATCCTTGTTTACCACGTGGCCTAAGAAGTGGACTTCACGAAGCCAGAAGTCGCATTTTGAAAACTTGGCGTATAGTCGTTCCTTTCGAAGAAGTTCCAAGATAAGACGTAAGTGCTGCTCGTGTTCCTCCTGACTCTTGGAGTAAATCAGAATGTCGTCGATGAAGGCAATGACGAACTTGTCAAGATAGGGTTGCACACCCTGTTCATAAGATCCATGAAAACTCCGGGCGCGTTCTTAAGCCCAAATGGCATGACAAGAAACTCGTAATGACCGTAGCGAGTTCTGAATGCTGTCTTGGAGACGTCCTCAACCCGGACTCTCGGCTGATGGTAACCTGACCTCAAGTCTATCTTGGAGTAGTAACTCGACCCTTGCAACTGGTCGAATAAGTCGTCTATACGAGGAAGAGGATAGCGGTTCTTCACTGTGACCTTGTAAATTTTGCGGTAATCGATGCACATCCTGAAAGTGCCATCCTTCTTTTTCACGAATAATACTAGAGCTCCCCAAAGCGAAGGGGGTAGGTCGGATAAATACCTTATCCAAGAGTTCTTGTAGTTGCTTTGACAGTTCTTCCAGTTCGGTTGGAGCTAAACGATACAGTGCTCGAGCTATGGGTGCTGCTCCTGGAGTGAGCTCGATTTGAAATTCGACCTGACGATGGGGCGGTAGACCAGGTAAATCTTCAGGAAACACCTGAGGAAAGTCATGCTGGATGGTCTTCCAACTTCTTTTCTTTCGTTGATACGTCAGTAACGAGAGCCAAAATTGCGGTGTGACCCTTCCGCAAACTTTTCTGAGCCTTCAAGAAAGAGATGATGCCAACCACAGCACCACTCTTGTCGCCTTGAACTTCGAGAGGTTCTTGGCCAGAACGAGGAATGCGAACAATCTTTTCTTTGCATAGGATTTCTGCTTGCTGTTGCTGCTGGCGATTCTGATTTGCAGGCCGTGGGCTCCTGAATCCTTAGCTTCATGGCCCATCTTGAGACACCTCTGGCAACGTCCCTCGTTGCGCTAACCACCGTGGTGTCTGTTGCATTTGCTACAAATTGGATGAATTCCCCGATATCCACCCTGCCCCTGACCACCAGAAGTTGGCTGACTCGGGCTCTGGTGATCACTATTCTTGCGCTGCTGCTGTGCTTGAGACTGAACGGTAGCGGAACCCTTGCTGGAATACCCATCCCATTTCCGCTTGTTGTCACTAGGGGTAGCGGGAGTAGCAGAAGTAGTAGCGGTAGTAATAGCGCTGATACAACTAGGCAGCCTGTTCTGTTCCACTGCCTGATCCGTGAGGCGATGAGCAAGACGCTGAATGTCTTGGATATTGTCGGGGTTAGCCGATACAGCATGGCTCTGAATTTCTGAGGCTAGACCCTTGAGGTACAATTCGATACGCTTGCTTGGAGGGTCCACCATGGTTGGACACAAGATGGCCAGTTCGTTCGACCGTTTCGTATAGGCTTCAATTTCTGACCCCGTCATTCTCAAATGGTAAAGCTCCACTTCTAACTTGTGGATGTCATCACGCGTGCAGTATTCCCTTTTAACGCGTTCCTTGAATTCGTTCTAGGGGGTGGCGTTAGCAGCTGCCAACCCTAGTATCTGTACCTGCGCGTTCCACCAGGTTAGCGCGATTCCTTCCAAAGTACCAGTGGCGTACTTGACCCTGCGAGCCTCAGGGCATTCACACATCTCGAATACTGACTCGAGCTTCCCAAACCAATGGAGTAGTCCCACTGCTCCTTCTGTGCCACTGAATGTGCTTGGACGACAGTCCATGAAGTTCTTGAATGTGCAGACAGGTTGCTGTGCGTTCTGACCCGTTGCGCGAGAAAGATAGGTCAAGGTTAAGCGCGAGAGTTGGGTCACGAGAGTAGGATCTAACATCCTAGGATAGGTTTGGAATAGCAGGTTATACCTCCTGCTTGAGCAGCTGCAAGTGCCGCAGCAACTTGTTCATTAACGAAAGCCGTCAACTGGGCTTGTGTCATGTTAATTCGTCCGGCCATTGATCTTCACATCAAAGGCAACATAAGTGAGAAAGGTTCGCGAATAGTGCGATGACAGAAGAGTGTAAGCACATAGGTGTTCTCAAGCAATAACAAGTAATGAGTAGTGTAATCTAAGCTTAAAGCGAGCAAAGTTCTATGCATTTCTAGCAAGTAGGCAATAAATATAAACCTTATTACCTAGGATGTTGAGTCTTGCACGTGGAGCGAAGCATCGTTGTGGATCGTTGAGAGCACTGTTCTGGTTATAGTCTGGTTTTAATAAAAACGTTTTCCCATATTAAAACCAAGTTCTCTATAACCAATGGCTCTGATACCAATCTGTCACACCCCCAAAATCCACCTGCGGAATATCACCGCTTGGGAGCGTGACTGACCAGGATCAAGCCACCAATCATATTGAACATGTAATTAATATCAAGAAAAATAAATGTAAACCAGTCATTCAATACGATAGGTGTTCAAAACATAATTATAGTTTCAAAGTGTAGCGGAAGCATAAGTATGAAAACCCAATGTGAGTCATAAGTTCAAATGTTTAAATGTTTTAACATGGCATCCACGATCCATGCTCCACAACGACCTGCTCCTCCCTGTGCAAGCTCCATGTATCTAACGACCTGCAAGGCATGTAACAGAGGATCAACAACTAGTTGAGCGAGTTCACAGTTTATAGTTCAGTAATTGTAATAGTGTAATAAGCCTTGTATTTGTTCATTAAGTCATGTATCGTAATAGTTCGTATCGCAGCCCTCTAGGCATGTATGCGAAGATTAGGGAAAGTTCTCAAGTATTCTAGACTAGGTATGTTTGTATCGCGGCCACCCGGCACCTGTGCGAAGTTTTAGTGTATAGTTCGCAGCCTTCCTAGGCATGTGTGCGAAGATTAGTCATATTATCGCAGCCAACCCTGGCATGTGTGCGAAGATCAGTCATATTATCGCAGCCAATCCCGGCGTGTGTGCGAAGATCAGTTCTATAAGCATCACTAGTCTAGCAGTATCTTAACCAATCACCTTCCTCACCCGAGGATCATATCACCACGTTCCATTATCTAGAGAAGTACAAATAAATAAATCAATCCCATTCCCACCCTGGGAACCCCATGCCTTGGCTGTGTGAACTCACCTTGGTTTGCTCGGTATGCTATGCTCTAGGGTTTATCAAATGTCTAAGTCTGTTACACACGACCTAGGATATGTTGCACATAAATCCAAGATAAGTGATTACATTCAATTAGGGTTTACGTATCTTAAACATCAGTTGTGATCCATGTGATAGTGATGTAGAGAATGATATGACGAGATTGTGCACACGTACAAGATCATGCAATTCCATTCAATAACATACATAACACATGGAATTCAGTCTATGCATCTCAATTAAAAGTCTTACATCATCAGAAGTCAGGCATCATAAATCATATTGTGACATTATAACTTTCAGTCATACAATCAGGGTTACATCATGTTTAAATCACAGAGGTTGGACACTATCATCACAAGCAAAAGACAACATACCAAGGTAAGAAATTCGGACAGTGGCAAGGGGGGCTTCCCCTTCAAAACTCGGACATGGGGGGGTTACTTTCACAAGGTCGGACAAGGGTAACACCTCCCCAAAACTCGGACATCACATGGCAGGCAAAAAGCTCGGACCCTTTGCTTCTTAGAAAGGTCGGACTAGATGATTTATATATAAAACTCGGACCTCATGATTGCTAGAGAATTTGGACAAAGTATCTTGTTAAAATTCGGACCAAAGGCATACTCATAAAACTCGGATATTAGGGTTTCATGCAAACAAACTCGGACAAGTGCTTTAAACATAAAAGTCGGACTAGAAATTTATCTCAAAACTCGGACAACCTTGCCTCTATTAAAAGTCGGATCCCCTTGTTATCTATATAAAGGTCGGATCATGTGAATATAAGCAAGAGTTCGTGTCACACCCCCAAAATCCACCTACGGAGTATCACCGCTTGGGAGCGTGACTGACCAGGATCAAGCCACCAATCATATTGAACATGTAAATAAATAGTAAAAGTTATCCATCAATACGAAATGTGTTTATCAAAACCAACATAGTTAAGTATAGCGGAAGCATTAATGTATAAACCCAACATAAATGTTAATGTACGAAAAGACATAAGTAATCACGATCCATTTGCCCACAACGACCTGCTCCTCCTTGTGCAAGCTCCATAAAGTACCTAAGGCCCTGCAAGGCATGCAGCAAATAATCAACAACTAGTTGAGCGAGTTCACAGAAAGTAAGTTCATAACAGTAATGCATAAGTTCATCTAGTGGGGGCTTCCCATGCAAGTTTATACTACTGGTGAGGGATTCTCACATTTATTATCTATAATGGGGGATTCCCATTATGGTACTTACTAGACTACTTGCAACCATGTGTTCTTCTTAATCTGAGAACAGGAATACGTACTAGGTCACGCAGGATTTACGTGAGTGCCCTTCCCCGAGGACAGTGGTACGCGTGGGGTTTACGTAGGATTTACGTAAGTGTCCTTCCGACCTGGAAGACAGTAGTAGGTATTAGTTTACGCAGGTTTTACGTAAGTGTCCTCCCGACCCGGGAGACAATGATAGATACTAGTTTACGTAGGTTTTACGTAAGTGTCCTGACTATCCTGAGGACGATGGTCTATAGTCTAGTGATTGCGTAAGTACGAGTAATCATTCCATATCAAACATTCCAACCCAATTCCCAACCCGGGAATCCCATGCCTTGGCTATGTGAACTCACCTTGGATTGCTCGGCAGATACACAAATAAAGAGAGGGTTCTTGAACTAACAGTGATCAATCACGTCCTAACAGGGTTATCATAGAAGTCAGGTTTTGACTCAAGTATTGCACGTATGTATCACATAATTTAACACGTTATAAACATGTGAGTATCACGGTAAACTCATAACAGTCAAACAATGTATCCAACTTATGCATGTAAAAATAGCCCAATTGTAATCGGCCCAACATGTTGTGCGATCCACAACATGTTGTGCGGTCCAACATGTACCGGCCCAAATAGTAACACGTAGCAGCCCAATAACATAACAGCCCAATACATTAACCAAATAATAATCTTGTGCGATCAGTAAACTTTGTGCGACTGATAAGGTTGTGCGATCGGCCTTTGGGCTTGAGGCCCAACAGCAGTTCATTATCATACACAGCCCAATGGATGATATCCTTGTGCGATCCGATTGGGCTTGTACGGTTGGGAACCCTTGTGCGATTCAAACATGTTGTGCGACTGGACGTTTTTGTGCGATTAGCACCTTGTACGATCAGGTCAGATCAGATCGTGTAGGATCTGATCTTGTGCGACTGGTTTGTATTGTGTGACTCATGTGTGTTTGGAAACTTTATGAATTAGTTATCAAATCCCGTAATTTTAGCAAGTTGGTTATATCCATTAAATGGTTTCCAATTTACAATAACCAATCAACAGAACAATCCGTTTCAATCATGATGATTTTCGATCAAAAAGGCATTCAAACATCCAATTCTCATGAACCCTAAAATCATATCATAAACCATTCTCTAACAATTTATATGAACATATAGCCGAGAACATCAACTAGCCCGATTTACTTAGCACATTAACCAGCTACAATCCGATTAAATCAACATACACATATGGCCGATTATCAAGAACACTACTACTTAGTATTAGCATCATATGATTAACAGGAATACCAACATCATCAATGATCATGCAATCGAACATGTAACCATACATCAATACTGAAATCATTATGTAAATCATGCAATCCAACATATTAACAATCATATATTCAAGGTAACACACTAACCGGTTAAGAGGGTAGATGATCCAAACAACGGGCAAGAGAGTTTCGACATGAAAGATCCGGCCGTCGCGAGTTCGAGAGGGAGAGAGAGAATTAGGGTTCTTGTGTGAGAATGATTTTGCCAAAGTGTGTAAAAGTTACTAACACCCCTTGTGTTATTCGTGTAAGGTGGATGGGCCGAACCCCTACATGGGCCGCCCTAATGGTTCGAGTGTAGGTAATGCGGCCCAAAAGGCCTTGTGCGGTCAAGTGGGTGTTGTGCGATCGATTTCATTAACATTCATACACATTATATACACAACACACGTAGCACATAATAACATAGCATTCATTTAAATCAAAGCTCGTATAATCATAACACGTTCACATACGTTGCACACAGTAGGTCTAAAGTTCGAGTTGTCACATTATCCCCAACTAAAAAGAAATTTCGTCCCGAAATTTGGTATGCACTCACTGAGGGAGCTAGGTAAGCTGTATCGTTCACTGGTTTTCCTGGGGTGTCACATCCTCCCCCTGTTGATCTGGAATTTCGTCCCGAAATTCCGTAGTAGGAGCTTCCGCCTCAGAAGTGGTTGCATTAGTTTTGAATAACTGGGGGTACTTTTCTGTCATCCTGTCTTCGCGTTCCCAGGTGTACTCTGGACCACGTTTGGAGTTCCAACGAACTCGAACAAGAGGGATTCTCTTGTTTTTGAGGACCTTCACATCCCGGTCCGTGATTTCAACTTGTTCCTCGACGAACTGCAACCGCTCGTCGATAGTGAGTTCTTTGAAAGGAATGATGAGGGTTTCATCTGATAGGCACTTCTTTAGATTCGACACGTGAAAGACATTGTGAACTGCCCCGAGTTCAGCTGGTAGGTTTAGCCTGTATGCCACTTTGCCAATCTTTTCTATGATTTCGAACGGTCCGACATACCGCGGATTGAGTTTGCCCCGTTTGCCAAAACGTACCACACCCTTCCAAGGTGAGACTTTTAGTAAAACCCGGTCCCCGACCTGAAATTCCAAAGGCTTTCTACGCTTGTCTGCGTAGGCTTTCTGACGGTCGCGTGCTGCCGTCATGCGTTGTCGTATCTGTGCTATCTTTTCTGTGGCGTCCACTACAATCTCTGGACCCGTAATCTGACTATCCCCCACCTCTGCCCAACAGAGAGGTGACCGGCATTTACGTCCGTACAATGCCTCGAATGGAGCGGCTTGTATGCTGGTGTGATAACTGTTATTATATGAGAACTCCACCAAAGGGAGGTGCTTTTCCCAGCCGTTGCCGAAGTCTATAACGCATGCCCTAAACATGTCTTCAAGTGTTTGAATCGTTCGCTCAGACTGCCCATCCGTCTGAGGATGATATGCTGTGCTCATGTCTAATCGTGAGCCGAAGGATTTATGCATCGCTTGCCAAAGTTCTGGCGTGAATCGTGCATCGCGATCCGAAATGATGGAGGTGGGCACCCCGTGCCTAGAAACAACTTCCTTGAGATAGATGTCTGCGAGAGTGGAGAACTTATCCGTTTCCTTTATAGCTAGGAAGTGTGCAGACTTGGTGAGTCGATCCACGATCACCCATATGGTATCATTCCCACGCTGGGATCTAGGTAGGCCTGTAACGAAATCCATGGAAATTTCTTCCCATTTCCATTGAGGTATCTTAGGCTGCTGAAGTAGGCCCGCTGGTTTCTGGTATTCAACCTTGACTCTCGCACAGGTCAGGCACTTGCCGACATAAGTAGCGATATGGGCCTTCATGCTAGGCCACCAATAAGTAGTTTTGATGTCGTGGTACATTTTGTCCGACCCTGGATGTACCGAATAGCGAGACTTGTGAGCTTCATCCATTACAAGTTCGCGTAGACCGCCATAAAGTGGGACCCAAATACGCCCCGTCACATAGTAGGCGCCGTCTGCCTTCTGTTCTAATCGTTGCCTTGAGCCGCGTAGGGCTTCAGCCTTAACGTTTTCTGGTTTCAATGCTTCTACCTGAGCATCTCGTATCTGTGCAGGAAGGCTAGATTGAATCGTAAGCTGTAGCGCTCGCACGCGCCGAGGTAAAGTGTCTTTCCGACTGAGGGCATCAGCCACAACGTTGGCTTTGCCTGGATGGTACTTGATAGCGCATTCGTAGTCGTTCAATAACTCGACCCATCGTCGTTGACGCATGTTCAAATCCTTCTGCTTAAGAATATGCTCGAGACTCCTGTGATCGGTGTAAATCGTGCACCTGGTACCGTACAGGTAGTGTCGCCATATCTTAAGCGCGAAAACAACAGCTCCCAGCTCTAAATCGTGTGTCGTGTAGTTTTTTTTTTTTTGGGTAAAGGGTTACCCCGGTGATTCTATATATTCACAACCAAAAAAGAACAAGTGGTGTAGAAAGCCTACACCAGTTCAATCATGAGACATGCCCCATGAAAGTAAAGCCAGTAAAACAAAACCAAAAGAAACCGAACGCACCAACCGGACATAAACACCTAGACACTCATCTAGACAGAAACGAAACTACAAATAAACTAACTAATTAGCCTCCGTCATCTTTCGTTTCAGTTGCAACATCCCAATCCCCAAGCAGCTTCCGCACCCTAGCGTTGATCTTCAGCTTAGCTCCCATCAGCTTGTATCTCACAGTTTTCAGAATAGCATCCTTCACCATTTCAGGTGGACGTAATTGGTTTCTGAATAGTCTAGCATTCCGCTCTTGCCAAATCGTATACGCAGCAGCCGCAACTAGAAGCTTCGCGACATAAATCTCCACTTTCTTTGACCGAATGCGAGCACATAGCCACTCGGTGATATCCGCCCATCTCGAACACACAGCCTCCATACCCACTTTACCCCGAATCATATTCCAGACTTCGTCCGAAAATTTGCATTCAAAGAATAAATGCTGATGAGAATCAAAGTTCTCATAGCACAATAGACAGCACATCATATTCATGTTTTTCCGCCTTGAGAAATCCCACTGCAGAATCTTGTCTTGAGTAAGGAGCTTTCTCTTCATAATCAGCCACATCATAAACGCGTGCCTAGGGATACATTGAGCAAACCAAACAATACCACTCCAATCAACCTCTGATTCTCTATGACGAACCGAGTGCCATACGGCTGACGAAGAGAAATCCTGACATTCGTTCCCATCTTTCCATAGCAATCGGTCAGATTTTGACGGGTCTAAACGAAAGTGATCCAGCTGAATAAGAACAGGGAAAAGATCCCTCCATGCGACAGGCCAATTCCAAGTATCGTTAGAGAAAATATTGAAAACAGTGTCATCTAACCGAAAATCAGCATCCGTAATAGTCCTTGGTGACAGAAAATCACCAAGAGGGCCTAAATCACTCCAAAAGTCAAACCAAGCTGATGTATCACGGCCATTACCCACATCGGACCAAACATATTTCCGAATAACATGCCTCAACTGAATGATTTTCCTCCATGACCAAGTAGAATTTGAAGTAGCTTTGCAAACCCAGAAATTCTTTCCTTTAAGCCGATAAGAGTGAACCCACTTGACCCAAAGGGAATCCCGCTTCATCACAATACTCCAAATATGAGACGCCATCAGGGCTTTATTCATATCCCCAATCCGTCTAATGCCTAAACCACCTTCATACTTAGGAGTACAAACCACTTTCCACGAAACTTTAGCTTTACCTCTATTGAACGACACATCTTGAGACCATAAGAAATTTCTCATTCTAGCTTCAAGCTCCTTAACAACCCGCACAGGAAGCAAAAACACAGAGGACCAATAAATATGCATTGAAGAGAGAACTGAGATAATCAGTTGAAGCCGCCCCGCAAACGATAACAATTTATTCTTCCAGTGCATAATACGTTTCTCTAATTTTTCCACGAGCACACGGCAATCACTGTACCTAAGCGTAGAGGAAATAAGAGGGACACCCAAATACTTGACCGGTAACGTACCTTCCACAAAAGGCATAATGTCCAGAATCTCCTGTTTAACATGATCTTTCACATTGCAAAAGAAGACCGTACTTTTCTGGTTGTTAGGCACTAGGCCCGACATCTTAGAAAATTTTGAAAGAGAGGTCATAATACAATTGGCCGAGTTCACTTCCCCTCTAGCAAAAAGGAACAGATCATCCGCAAAGCAAAGATTTATAATCTGCTGTTTTTCACATCTGTTATGATATTTGAAGGAGGAATCTATCCGAACAGAGTGCTGAAGAATACCCGTCAACACCTCCATGACAAGAGTGAAAAGATAAGGAGAGATAGGATCCCCTTGCCTTAACCCCCGTTTACCTCTGAAAAACCCATGAACCATGCCGTTAACACAAACCGAAAATGAGGTAGAGGAAACACACATCATGATCCACCTCACCATATTATCGTTAAACCCAAACCCACGAAGCACACTTTTCAGAAACCTCCAGTCCACCGTGTCGTACGCTTTCTGAATATCAACCTTAAACGCACATCTTGGAGGCCCCACATTTCGATGATAGTTGTGCATTAACTCTTGCGTTAATAAGATGTTGTCCGAAATTTTCCTGCCCGGGACAAATGCCGATTGATTAATGCTAACAATCTCATTCAAACCTCCCTTTATCCTATCAGCAATTATCTTGCTGATACACTTGTATAGAACGTTACAACAAGCAATCGGGCGAAAATCAGTAACAACCATAGGCGTTGGCACTTTAGGAATAAGAACTATAAGCGTATGATTCAGCTCCCGAAGCAAATTACCAGTATCAAAAAAATCTTTAATGGCATTAACAATATCATTACCAATTAGCGGCCAAGCATTCTTGAAAAACGCAGCCGTAAAACCATCCGGACCCGGAGCTTTATCATTGCCAATGGAGAACATCGCCTTTTTAACTTCCTCCTCCGTAACCGGCCGCACCATACTCGTAGCTATATTGTGGGGTAAAACTTTCGGAAATAAATCTGGAGTAGGTTGTAAGGAGATATCATCTTTGTTGCCAAAAAATTTCTCATAATGTTGGACAAATGCTTTAAACACATTATCACCTTCATAGAGATTCCCTTGAGTATCTTTAATGATATCGATCCTACTACAATGATTACGAATTTTCAAAGAGGAATGGAAAAATGCCGTATTCATGTCGCCCGCACTCAGCCAATCTACCTTAGCTTTTTGTTTCAGAAAACGCTCTTCATCCAACATAGCAACTTGAAGATCACGGCTAGCCGCAGCTTCCTCATTCCGCAAATCAGCATTATGCGGCTCTAAGTCAATCTTTTGCTGAATATCATCTAATTTCAAACGGATAGTTTCAACTTTCTTGTGGAGATTACCCTGTTTAAACAGCAACGACCGAAGCGGGTGTTTAAGCGACTTTAACTTCTTGACAACTCGAAATTGGTGAACCCCATCAACATTAATTATCCAATGTTTATTAACAATCTCCAAAAATTCTGGTTTAAAAACCAGAAAATTAGCAAACTTAAACGGCCTTGGTTTGAGTTTCAACGCTTCCGGAATAGACAAGATACACGGGCAGTGGTCCGAAAGTCTATATGGCTTGAACATGGCAACCGAGTTCGGGTATTCAGTAAGAAACGGAGTGTTTCCCATTACCCGATCGATTTTCTTTAGTAATCCCACACCGTTTTTAGGTTTTTGGCTCCACGTAAAATGAATACCTGAACGATTAATATCCACAACTTCAATGTCATCAACACATTCCTGAAAATCCCTCATACCAATCGAAATTGATGAAGAACCCATCGAATTATCTTCTATGTTAAGAGCCGAGTTAAAATCACCCATAATACACCATGGCCGATCCGCGACAAAAACCTTATGCATAGACAGAAGATGCCATAACTCCCTCCGCGTAACATAATAATTATCGGCATAAACAATGGAACAAAAAAGCACTCTCTTATCCAATTTAAACACAAGCTGTAAATGCATAACCTGAGGGGATTGAGCAACGATCATAACATCAAAAATAGCTGGGTTCCACCCAATGATTATCCTTGTACCTTTGTTACAGCACCCGCCATTTGAAGTCCAATCCCAAGAACGAAACACAGCTTTACACACATTGCCCAACTTACCGACATCCACATGAGACTCTAGAATAGCACACAAGCTCAAATTGAAATCCTTGACTGCCTGCCGAACCTCTATTTGTTTGAGAGGGCGGTTCAACCCCCTTATGTTCCATGCAGCGATACTAACCATTGGTAACTTTCGGAGAAGGAGTGCTTGCCCCTTTGTGATTCTTTATATTCCGGGTACCATCCATTATAAACCCATCCATTTCATCATAAATTTCCTCCACATCGTCATCATCCGAGTCCCCATCATTCAAGTCCGGTTGCCTTTTACTAGGCCCCGGTTCGTCCTCCACCTCATTAAGAACATCAAACGGATTGGCTGACCGAAAAGAATTATTATTTGAAGTACCATCCATACCGTTCTGAGACTTAGGTTTAGTAGAATCTCCTTTTGACTTTTGTCCCACCGGACGATATTCAAATTTAGGCTTCTGTGTATTCAGGGGTATCCCAGTTTTCTTGGCCGCTTTCTTCCCATACACACCTGTATATCCCTCCTGATCCACAACAGGAGACTTTTTACCTTTCGGGTTCCTTGGACCATTCCGATTTTGCACCTGATGCAAGTTATTAGTCTTTCTCACAGGAAGTTTTGGACAAGTCTCGGACGTGTGGCCAAAGACACAACATGAAGCACAACGATGCGGGTTCCATTCATACTCCACATACATCGTTTCTTTTGTAAAACCCTCTCCATCAAGTTCAGGTATCGCCATTGTAATTTCCTCTCGCAATTCTCTATCGGCTGAAACTTCAATCAACGCTCTAGCGTAGCTACTACGTCCCCAAGAGTCCATACACATTGACGTGGTAAACGAGTCCAACATCTTTGGTTCGCCAATAGTTGTTGCAATCAAGCTGAGGCCATCCTCCGTGTATGCCGCAATAGGAACTTCGTGAATTTTAACCCACACTTGCACTTTCGTTACCTCTTTCTTTTCGAGTTTAGTAGTTGGGGTCCAATGATTAAGAAACAAAGGCTGAGAACGTATAATCCATGGCCCATCCTGAAGAACATTCGATATTCCAGCCTCATCTCTAAACTTGAAAAAGAAAAAACCATTAGCGTTCATCATAGTCTTTTGTAACCCATATTTCTTCCAATTCATCCGAACAAAGTAGTCAACCACTGGGAAGGCAACTCGATCCCCCAAAAAGTACCCATAAAGGGTGTTAGCCAACTTATCCTGGACCATACGTACTGATTCTCTCGGTAACACAACATCACAACCCTCCTGATTAACAGAACTAGCAAGCGACCGAAAATTCACTTTTTTGCCATTAATTGCATTTACCGACTCAGCATATGACATGGGCTTGACAACAGCCCCAGTAACCTTATTAGCCATCGTGGACGGTTCACCATTGGAGAAATTTTCAACCGGTTTGGAAATACTCATCAGCCCGTCCAAGACCGATACATTAGATGTAGAGAACATACCTCTTCTCGGAATTAAGGGATTGCCTTCAATGTTAGTAACTCTTAACCCGATCCCACGAATAGGTGCTGTTCCAGGTGTCGGCAACTCCTCACCAACAGGTTCATTCATACTATCAGCTCCCTCTACGTTGGTCGGTTTATTAGCAAAAGAAACAAGCGGGTCAGGCGGCTTACCACGATCATGCAGAACACTAGCAGTAGCGTCACCAAACTTAGACTGAACATCCATAACAAATCAATCAACTCTCACGTGAAACAAGAACCTTAAACAACCATGCACTCGATACCCCAAAACCCTAACGCCGCAACAAACGAAATCAGGAACAAGAACGATAAACCCTAATTCCTAAAACCCTAGAATCAGTCTGCCACCCTTAACCGATTAAGTTGGAGTTATCAATCTAGCTAAATTAAACTCAGTTAACCGCAATCAACAACAACCAACGTAATAGATCAGGGTTTCAACACTGATACCTAAGGCGGCGATTAACGCAAAAAGAAAAGAGAAAAACCCTAATTTAGATCGATCACTATTGCTAACGAGTTCGTTATAGAGTATTGAAAGGATCAAAACTCTAATCACAGACTGTTATACATCAGATCACGAAGAAAATTCAGGTTTCAAGAAGAACATGAAAATCGCCATAGGAGAGAGAGCATTAGGGTTCATGTAACAGAGGATCTAGGTCGTTGTGTCGTGTAGTTCCGTTCGTGAATCTTAAGTTGGCGTGAAGCGTAAGCAATAACCTTGTCGCGCTGCATTAACACACATCCAAGACCCTGAATGGATGCATCACAATAAACCACGAAGTCGTCTGTGCCCTCTGGCAAAGAGAGGATAGGTGCACTGCAAAGTCTATCCTTTAGGTGCTGAAAAGCAGTCTCCTGGGGCTCTCCCCAGCGATAGGTGACACCCTTCTGTGTTAGTAACGTAAGCGGCTGAGCAATCTTTGAAAAGTCTCTAATAAATCGTCTATAGTACCCTGCCAAACCCAAGAATTGGCGTATTTCTGTTGGCGTACGTGGTGCAGGCCAGTTTCTGATCGAATCTACCTTGGATGGATCGACATGGATCCCATCCTTGTTCACTACATGGCCTAGAAAGTGGACTTCACGAAGCCAGAAGTCGCATTTCGAAAACTTAGCGTACAGCTGTTCCTTTCGAAGGAGTTCCAAAATAAGGCGTAGATGCTGCTCGTGTTCCTCCTGACTCTTGGAGTAGATCAGGATGTCGTCGATGAAAACGATGACGAACTTGTCAAGGTAGGGTTTGCACACCCTGTTCATAAGGTCCATAAATACGGCAGGTGCGTTCGTTAACCCGAACGACATGACAAGAAACTCGTAGTGGCCATAACGAGTTCTGAATGCGGTCTTGGAGACGTCCTCATCCCGGACTCTCAGCTGATGATAACCAGACCTCAAGTCTATCTTGGAGTAATAACACGACCCTTGCAACTGGTCGAATAAGTCGTCTATGCGTGGTAGAGGATAACGGTTCTTCACCGTCACCTTGTTGAGTTCACGGTAGTCGATGCACATTCTGAACGTACCGTCCTTCTTTTTCACAAATAGTACCGGAGCTCCCCAAGGCGAAGAGCTTGGACGAATGAAGCCCTTTTCCAAGAGCTCTTGTAGCTGCTTTGACAGTTCCTCCAATTCTGATGGAGCTAGACGATATGGTACGCGAGCTATGGGTGCTGCTCCTGGAGCGAGCTCGATTTGGAATTCGACCTGACGATGAGGCGGTAAGCCTGGTAAGTCTTCAGGAAACACCTGAGGGTAGTCACGTACGATTGGAATATCTTCCAATTTCTTTTCCCTTGCTGACGCATCTGAAACGAGTGCCAAGATTGCGGTGTGACCCTTCCGCAGACACTTCTGAGCTTTCAAGAAAGAGATGATGCCAACCACTGCACCACTCTGGTCGCCTTGGACTTCGAGAGGTTCTTGACCAGAACGTGGAATGCGAATAATCTTCTCTCTACATAAGATCTCTGCCTGATGCTGGGATAACCAATCCATCCCTATGACGATATCGAAACTTCCCAAGACTATGGGAACAAGGTCGATGGAGAAAACCTGACCGGCTAAGACAATGCTACAACCCCTGACTACTTGCGTGGCTTCTAAACTCTTACCATTAGCTAGTTCTACGACGTGTTTGGTGTTTAGGGGTGTTGACGTACGTTTTAACAATTTACTGGCTTTCACAGAAATATAACTTGTATCCGCACCCGAATCAAATAAAACAGTAACATAAATATCGTCAAGGAGAAACTTACCCATAACCACATTGGGATCGTTCATTGCGTCTCCTCGTCCTAACACGAAAGCTCGACCCCTTGCCTCGTTGCCATTGTTGTTGTTTCCCCCGTTGTTGTTCCCGTTGCCCTGGTTATTGTTGTTGCGATTTTGGTTCTGGTTCAACTGAGGACAATCGCGTTTGAAATGACCTTCAGCCCCACACTGGAAACATCCCCGGTTTCCACGCTGTGGCTGCTGCTGCTGTGGGTTCTGTGGAGCTGGTTGTTGCGGTTGCTGGTTCTGATTTGCAGGCCGTGGGCTCCTAAAGTCTTTGGCCTCGTGACCCATCTTGAGACATCTTTGACAACGACCCTTGTTGCACTGGCCGCTGTGATGCCTGTTGCAGTTGTGACACTTAGGGTGAAACCCTTGATACCTTCTCTGTCTATGACCACCAGAGGATTGCTGACCAGGACTCTGGTAGTGATCAGTCTTCTGCTGCTGAGCTTGGGATTGAACTGTTGCTGAACCTTTGCTTGAATCCCCATCCCACTTTCTTTTGTTGTCACTGGCTGTAGTGGGAGTAGCGGCTGAAGTGGTAGCACTGATGCGTTTGGGCAACTTGTTCTGATCCACCGCCTGATCCGTGAGGCGATGAGCAAGACGCTGTATATCTTGAATGTTGTCGAGGTTAGCCGATGTAACATGGCTCTGAATTTCTGAGGCTAGACCCTTGAGGTACAACTCGATGCGCTTGATCGGAGGGTCTACCATGGTAGGACACAAAATAGCCAGTTCGTTCGATCGCTTCGTGTATGCTTCTATCTCTGACCCCGTCATCTTCAAATGATAAAACTCATTTTCCAGCTTGTGAATGTCGTCACGCGTGCAGTACTCACGCTTGATGAGTTCCTTGAAATCGTTCCAGGGTGTGGCGTTAGCAGCTGCCAACCCTAAGATCTGAACTTGGGCGTTCCACCAAGTTAGTGCTATTCCTTCTAGCGTGCCAGTGGCGTATTTCACCCTGCGAGCCTCAGGGCATTCGCACATCTCGAATACAGACTCGAGCTTCTCAAACCAGTGGAGGAGTCCCACTGCCCCCTCTGTGCCGCTGAAAGTACTTGGACGACAGTCCATGAAGTTCTTGAAAGTGCAGACAGGCTGCTGCGTTGGTTGACCTATTTTGTACGAATAGGGCAAAGTTTAAATACAAGGGCTAGTTTAGGAGTGTAGGATCTACAGATCCTAGTGTAAGTTATGACTACAGGATATACTACCTGCTTGAGCAGCTGCAAGTGCCGCAGCAACTTGAGCTTGAACGAGAGCCTCTAGCTGGGCTTGAGTCATGTTAATTCGTCCAGACATGATCTTCATAGTAAAAGTAACGTAAGTGAGAGTGGTTCGCGAGTAGGGCGATGACAGAAAAGTGTAAGCACGTAGATATTCTCATGTAATAGAGTCATGTGTATCTAAGCGTAATGCGAGCAAAGTTCTAAGCAGTTCTAGCAAACAGGCAATAAACATAAACCTTATTACCTAGGATGTCGAGTCTTGCACGTGGAGCGAAGCGTCGTTGTGGATCGTTGAGAGCACTGTTCTGGTTATAGTCTGGTTTTAATAAAACGTTTCCCCATATTAAAACCGAGTTCTCTATAACCAATTGCTCTGATACCAATCTGTCACACCCCCAAAATCCACCTACGGAGTATCACCGCTTGGGAGCGTGACTGACCAGGATCAAGCCACCAATCATATTGAACATGTAAATAAATAGTAAAAGTTATCCATCAATACGAAAGGTGTTTATCAAAACCAACATAGTTAAGTATAGCGGAAGCATTAATGTATAAACCCAACATAAATGTTAATGTACGAAAAGACATAAGTAATCACGATCCATTTGCCCTCAACGACCTGCTCCTCCTTGTGCAAGCTCCATAAAGTACCTAAGGCCCTGCAAGGCATGCAGCAAATAATCAACAACTAGTTGAGCGAGTTCACAGAAAGTAAGTTCATAACAGTAATGCATAAGTTCATCTAGTGGGGGCTTCCCATGCAAGTTTATACTACTGGTGAGGGATTCTCACATTTATTATCTATAATGGGGGATTCCCATTATGGTACTTACTAGACTACTTGCAACCATGTGTTCTTCTTAATCTGAGAACAGGAATACGTACTAGGTCACGCAGGATTTACGTGAGTGCCCTTCCCCGAGGACAGTGGTACGCGGGGGTTTACGTAGGATTTACGTAAGTGTCCTTCCGACCTGGAAGACAGTAGTAGGTATTAGTTTACACAGGTTTTACGTAAGTGTCCTCCCGACCCGGGAGACAATGATAGATACTAGTTTACATAGGTTTTATGTAAGTGTCCTGACTATCCTGAGGACGATGGTCTATAGTCTAGTGATTGCGTAAGTACGAGTAATCATTCCATATCAAACATTCCAACCCAATTCCCAACCCGGGAATCCCATGCCTTGGCTGTGTGAACTCACCTTGGATTGCTCGGCAAATACACAAATAAAGAGAGGGTTCTTGAACTAACAGTGATCAATCACGTCCTAACAGGGTTATCATAGAAGTCAGGTTTTGACTCAAGTATTGCACGTATGTATCACATAAGTTAACACGTTATAAACATGTGAGTATCACGGTAAACTCATAACAGTCAAACAATGTATCCAACTTATGCAAGTAAAAATAGCCCAATTGTAATCGGCCCAACATGTTGTGCGATCCACAACATGTTGTGCGGTCCAACATGTACCGGCCCAAATAGTAACACGTAGCAGCCCAATAACATAACAGCCCAATACATTAACCAAATAACAATCTTATGCGATCAGTAAACTTTGTGCGACTGATAAGGTTGTGCGATCGGCCTTTGGGCTTGAGGCCCAACAGCAGTTCATTATCATACACAGCCCAATGGATGATATCCTTGTGCGATCCGATTGGGCTTGTACGGTTGGGAACCCTTGTGCGATTCAAACATGTTGTGCGACTGGACGTTTTTGTGCGATTAGCTCCTTGTACGATCAGGTCAGATCAGATCGTGTAGGATCTGATCTTGTGCGACTGGTTTGTATTGTGTGACTCATGTGTGTTTGGAAACTTTATGAATTAGTTATCAAATCCCGTAATTTTAGCAAGTTGGTTATATCCATTAAATGGTTTCCAATTTACAATAACCAATCAACAGAACAATCCGTTTCAATCATGATGATTTTCGATCAAAAAGGCATTCAAACATCCAATTCTCATGAACCCTAAAATCATATCATAAAATATTCTCTAACAATTTATATGAACATATAGCCGAGAACATCAACTAGCCCGATTTACTTAGCACATTAACCAGCTACAATCCGATTAAATCAACATACACATATGGCCGATTATCAAGAACACTACTACTTAATATTAGCATCATATGATTAACAGGAATACCAACATCATCAACGATCATGCAATCGAACATGTAACCATACATCAATACTGAAATCATTATGTAAATCATGCAATCCAACATATTAACAATCATATATTCAAGGTAACACACTAACCGGTTAAGAGGGTAGATGATCCAAACAACGGGCAAGAGAGTTTCGAGATGAAAGATCCGGCCGTCGCGAGTTCGAGAGGGAGAGAGAGAATTAGGGTTCTTGTGTGAGAATGATTTTGCCAAAGTGTGTAAAAGTTACTAACACCCCTTGTGTTATTCGTGTAAGGTGGATGGGCCGAACCCCTACATGGGCCGCCCTAATGGTTCGAGTGTAGGTAATGCGGCCCAAAAGGCCTTGTGCGGTCAAGTGGGTGTTGTGCGATCGATTTCATTAACATTCATACACATTATATACACAACACACGTAGCACATAATAACATAGCATTCATTTAAATCAAAGCTCGTATAATCATAACACGTTCACATACGTTGCACACAGTAGGTCTAAAGTTCGAGTTGTCACAGTTCGGACTACAAGTATCATTCAAAACTCAGACTATTTCCTTTAGTTTTAAAATTCGGACAGTGCATAACAAGAAAGGTCAGACAAACATTTCAATCATACGTTCTTTGTGATTAAAGCAGCTACGTATAACATTCAGCAGTTAGCAGTTACGTTCTCTATGCCCAAGCAAACCCTAAATTCAATCATATCGACGGCAGAAATCACAATCAATCGACCGACGCTTAACAACAACAATCATCACAATAATAACCTATCAAGCATGCAACTAATCATCATCATAATCAAAATTATCCATACTCAAATCAAAATCACAGAATATTATATGAGGAACTAGGGTTTTCTCATATTACAAGAATCAAAAACTGATGCAATCAAATAATCAATAATCATTTACCTTGTGTTGAATCTTAGAGAAAATGTGGAATCGAAAGTGATGAATAGCTTGCCAATGATGATGTGATGATTGCCAGAGAACCAAAGAAATGAAAGTACGTGCTTGGATTTTTGTGAGAGGTTTAGTGAATGATTTAGGGTTAAGTATGATTTAGGTTTCACTAATAACTCTTTACACCCTTTATTATTATATTTTACACAAGGACACCATCTCACAACAATTTCACAGTTTCACCCCAAGTTTATATATTTGTCAAGTCTTTCAATATTTAACAAACAATCATGCACAATCACACAATACCATTCATTGCACCAAAGCGTATACAAGTCCATAGCAACTAATTGTGCAAATAAACAACTAAACAATAAATGAACGCGCAATAAATGCGAAATAGAAATCTTGGGAATTCTTGTTGTCACAATATTCCTGGCATATTCCTGGCATATTCCTGGGTTTGCTGCGTTGTCTGCGTTTTGCAGTGTAAGCACTGTGTCGCGTAGGAACACACGGTACGCGCTTAAACTTGAAAAATAACGTTTTTAAGCGTTTAATTTATTTTTCAACACGAACCTGATTAAAATAAAATTTTAATCATAGCAGAATATTTGTGGGATTAAATGTTATCCGGGCGGCCACCAACGTTCGTTTCGCAGTTTTGTCGTAATTAGTTCTTTAGTTCAGATAAACATGTTTTCGCCTTACCGAATCCTTCGAAACTTATTTCTAAGTTATGTAAGGGATATTTAGGGTATATTTGGCTTACGTCACAGTTCTGGAGTGTATGTCGCGCTAAACTGATTGTGTTTAAGCACCTGTTTGCGTATAACCTTCCAGAAAGTGATTTAAAGCTTGAAATCGGTATCGAATCAAATTGTTCGGTTGTTCGGTTAGATACTGATTCGTTAAAGTGCTTAATAAGCATTTAAAGTGTCGTTAGTGTTATTTTTTTTTTTTTGGGTAAAGGGTTACCCCGGTGATTCTATTAAAATGCAACCGCAAATAAGTACAAGTAGTGAGGATGAGTTCCACACTAGTTCATATACAGGACATGCCCCATATATGTAAAACAAATCAAAAACCAAAACCAAACGACCTAAAACACCCCATAACCTAGTCTACTATACATCATGACACGATATCTAGTAGACAAAAATGCAAAACCATAACATAATCCTCAGCCACCATCATCGAAAATAAAGAAGCCACAAAACAGCAGCCCCTTTAGACGAAAAACAGACAGCCTATCCATTAGAGAACCTGGTAGAAGAGGTGCTTGCCCCTGCTTTCGAAGAAGAAGGATGAGTACCCGATGTCATAAATGCATTAGTTTCATTATATACTTCTTCAACCTCCTCCTCATCTTGAAATTCACCATTTTTACCCACATTCTTACCCCTATCCGAAAGAACATCAAACGGGTTGTGCGTCTTGACACTCGATGTCGGACCCGAGGTAGAAGCCCCACCACTCGGCTTGGAACCAATCGGACGATATTCAAATTTTTGCTTCTGCTTATTCACATGAAAACCTGATTTCCTAGCTGCTTTTTTGCGCTCCACATCCGTAAAACCCTCTTTGTCTACAACCGGCTGCTTCATTTGATTTCGGGAACTACTTCCCCCTTGTTTGTTCTGACCAGTAACCGGCTCCTTAGGAGCCCTCCTAGGCTGTCTCGGGCAAAAATCATCAGAATGACCAAACACCTTACAATGAGCACACCTAAGAGGACTCCATTCATATTCTACCGACAGAATCACTTTACAAAAGCCTTCCCCTTCCAACTCTGGAACTGCAATAACTATCTCCTCCTTAAACCCATTTTCAGCTGAAATTTCTACTAACGCTCTCGCGTAACTACTCCTTCCCCAATTTTCCGTGCACATGGATGAAGTATACGAGTCCAACATCTTAGGCTCACCAATAGCCGTAGCAATCATACTCAATCCATCCTCCGTATACGCAGCAATCGGAACATCATGGATTTTAACCCACACTTGCAACTTCTTTACTTCCTTCTTTTCTAACTTAGAAGTAGGAGACCAAATATGCAAAAACATAGGCTGAGATCGGATAATCCAAGGTCCCTCTTTAAGAACATTCAACATACCAGCTTCATCCGCGAACTGAAAGAAAAAGAACCCATTAGCATTCATCATTGATTTCTGTAATCCATATCTCTTCCACTGGTTCTTCACGAAATATTCCACAACCGGATATGCAACTCTGTCCCCCAGGAAGTACCCATACAGAGTGTTTGCTAATTTTACTTGGACTGCTCTAACCGACTCACGAGAAAGAACCACATCACAACCCTCATGCATAACAGGGCTAACAAGAGATCTGAAATTTACCTTCACCTTCTCCGTAGTATTGTTAACAACTTTAGCAAACGATAATGGTACCGGTTCTGTCTTCGCTGAAGTATGCGAATTCCCATGACCTACCAATGCAGCATCCTTGGATTCTAATTTTTGCGTATATATCTTAGTAGCTTGCTTAATTCCTTCCCAATCAGAAACCCTAGTTGCTGACCGCAAGTTTCCAGCTTCAAATGGAACTGAATTCTTTTCCAATTCATCAATTATGTTGAACCTTGCTGCAATTTCTTCAAACGTTGCCCTCGGTGTCGCACAACCTTCCTGTTGATTTCCACCAGATCCACTCAGGTCATCCATAAACCCTAATCAGATTAGTAATCAGCCGCAAACCCTAGTCTGAATCGTTATCAAACCAGAAATCAGCGCCGACAATAACAGCCCTAAATCCTTTGACCGATTATCGGCTCTCTAGCCTGAATTGTTGCTGAATATTGACTGCCAAAAACTTAACCAGATTCGTCACAAGCCAGGAAGACAGCGCCGTCACGAAAACCCTAGTCTGAATCGCAACAACCAAGGAGAATAATCTGCACCGCTGATGATGAATTGCCGAACGATTGCAATCCAGTAAGTCAGCGCCGACAAACAACAAACCCTAGATCGATACTCTTGAAAATTGCCGACTTCAATTGATTTGAACCTAAAGAACCGATTAAGAATGAATCGAAATCTGTAGAAACTAACCAATTTTAATCGGGATGAATGAGACGAACGATCTGATTAGGGTTCCCCAAAATCGCCAAAATCGCCTAGCTCTCCTATAAACATGCTGGATCCGACAGACCTTAGGCTTTCATTAGTGTTATTTTTAGTGACACAAAGAATTCTCGTCACTTAGGGAAATATTCTGGATGATAAAACGACATCTCTGCACAATATTTATGTTGTTAAAAGCTGAATTGTGCTGAATTTAATAAAGTTCTGCACTTAAAGTGTGTTTCGGGTGCCTTTTAGTGCGTGTTTTAGCTTTCGTAACGACCATAAATTAAACCCTTATATGTACTCTTGGGTTTTAATGTACCTTTGTCGTAGGACCTACAGCTAGGCCTCAATTCTAATGTCTGACTGCTTTCTGCAGTTCCGTTGACACAGTGTGTCTTACCGGTGAGTTTACTAATATTTCTGACGCAACGCTCTCGATTGCATGAAGCAATATTTTGTAGTATACAACGTGCATGAATTCACTTGCTTAGCATCTAATCAGTCAATGTTGACATTTAAGCACATAATTGCAGTCATTAAATAATAATTAAAGTGTACAGAAGTTACCGGTTTTGTGCCAGTTGTCACAGTCTCCCCCCGTTAAAAGAATTTCGTCCCGAAATTCAGATTGAACTAACTCTCGCAGGAGTCTTCTTGAATAAGTGGGGATACTTTTCCTTGAACTGGTCTTCGCGTTCCCATGTGTATTCGGGCCCATGCTTTGAGTTCCAACGTACTTTGACAAGTTTCACACTGCTCCTCCTGGTCTTGTTGACTTTCCAGTCGGTAACCTCAACGGGTTGTTCGGTAAATCGGTGGGCGTCATTAATATGCACTTCATCCGCTGGATTGATCACGTTCTCTTGTGTTGGACTCTTCTTGAGGTTGGACACATGAAACGTATCATGTACTCCATTAAGGTCTTCCGGTAACTCCAACTTGTACGCCACGGTACCAATTCTCTCCAAGATTCTGAATGGTCCGATGTATCGTGGATTCAGCTTCCCACGTTTTCCGAATCTGGCTACTCCCTTCCAAGGTGAGACCTTTAACAACACTTTGTCTCCCACCTCGAATTCTAAGGGTTTTCGTCTTTGATCAGCGTAGCTCTTCTGTCGATCTCGAGCCGCCTTAATGCGCTCTCGGATCTGCGCAATCTTGTAGGTTGTTTCTTGTACTAGTTCAGGACCAACCATACGTTTGTCACCAGCGTCTGCCCAACATAGGGGCGATCGGCACTTGCGGCCATACAGAGCTTCGAATGGCGCGGCCTTTATGCTTGTATGATAACTGTTATTGTAGGAAAACTCAACTAAGGGTAGGTGAGTATCCCAGCTGCCGCCTAGATCCATGACGCATGCGCGAAGCATATTTTCCAATGTTTGTATGGTTCGTTCGCTCTGGCCATCTGTTTGTGGATGGAATGCCGTGCTTAGATCTAGCTGAGATCCAAAGGCTTCCTGAAATGATTGCCAAATTCTTGAGACAAAGCGTCCATCTCTGTCTGAAATAATGGAGGTCGGCACTCGATGACGTGCCACAATTTCCTTCAAATATATCTCTGCCAGTTTTCCAGTGCTATCCTTTTCTCGAATTGGTAGGAAATGCGCAGACTTCGTCAATCGATCAACTATTACCCATATCATATAGTGCCCTCTCGGGGTCCTGAGTAATTTTGTTATGAAATCCAATCGAGATTTGCTCCCACTTCCACATGGGGATCTCTGGTTGTTGTAGTAGGCAAGACGGTTTCTGGTATTCAGCCTTAACCTTAGCGCAGGTCAGGCACTTTCCTACATAGACAGAACGTCGCTTTTGAGTCATGGCCACCAATAATATTCTTTTAAGTCTTGATACATCTTGTCCGACCCTGGGTGGATCGAGTATCTTGACTTGTGCGCTTCATCAAGGATGACTTCTCGTAGGCCACCATAGAGCGGAACCCAAATGCGCTTTTAAAATATAAGGCTCCCTTTTCATTTGGCGCCATGTACTTCAATGCACCCCGGAGGTATTCAGCTTTGCGATTTTCCACCTTAAGGGCTTCTTGTTGTGCGTCACGAATACGTGAAGTGAGGTTCGTTCGGATAGTCATTTCCAATGCTCGAACCCTTAGGGTGTTAACCCTTTCTTTTCGGCTCAACGCGTCCGCTACAACGTTTGCCTTTCCTGGGTGGTACTTAATCTCACAGTCGTAGTTATTTAACAGCTCGACCCATCGCCGCTGGCGCATGTTCAGTTCCTTTTGATCAAGTATGTGTTGCAGGCTTTTGTGATCTGTGAAGATTGTACATCGAGTACCATATAGATAGTGTCGCCAGATCTTTAAGGCAAATACCACTGCGCTCAGTTCCAGGTCGTGAGTGGTATAGTTTCTTTCGTGCACCTTCAATTGCCTTGAAGCGTAAGCGATGACCTTTTGGCATTGCATGAGTACGCAACCCAGTCCTTGTCACGAGGCGTTGCAGTATACCACAAAGTCTTCCGTGCCTTCGGGTAGTGACAATATTGGTGCATCGCATAGCTTGATCTTGAGTAGCTGAAAAGCTTCTTCTTGCTTAACACCCCAGTCATACTTCTTGTCTTTCTGCGTAAGGGCGGTTAGTGGCTGAGCTATTTTTGAGAAATTCTCGATGAATCGCCTATAGTAGCCTGCTAAGCCCAAAAATTGCCGAACTTCAGTCGGGGTTTTGGGAGCTTCCCAATTCTTTATGGCTTCAATCTTGGACGGGTCTACATGAATTCCCTTCTCATTCACCACATGACCAAGAAATTGTACTTCGCGAATCCAGAATTCGCACTTTGAGAACTTTGCATACAGTTTCTCTGTCTTCAGTAGTTCTAGGATGGTTCTGAGGTGTTGTTCGTGCACTTCTTTCGTCCGTGAGTAGATTAGGATATCGTCGATAAATACAATCATGAATTTATCGAGATATGGTTTGCATACGCGGTTCATCAGATCCATAAAGACCGCTGGTGCATTCGTCAGCCCGAATGGCATCACAAGAAACTCGTAATGTCCATAACGTGTTCTGAATGCCGTCTTTGGTACGCTTTCTTCTTGGATCCTTAACTGATGATATCCAGATCGAAGGTCGATCTTGGAATAGTAGCTTGATCCTTGCAACTGATCAAATAAGTCATCAATCCTCGGTAGTGGGTACCGATTTTTGATAGTGACCTTGTTCAGTTCTCTGTAATCGATACACATTCGCAGAGTTCCATCCTTTTTCTTCACGAACAATACTGGAGCTCCCCAGGGCGAGAAGCTTGGCCTTATGAATCCTTTATCCAACAACTCCTGGAGTTGTGTGGATAATTCTTGCATTTCGGATGGTGCAAGTCGATAGGGCGCCTTGGCTACAGGAGCGGCTCCTAGAACCAAGTCGATACGGAATTCGACTTGTCGTTGCGGAGGTAGTCCTGGCGGATCTTCGGGAAAGACATCAGGGAATTCTTTCACTACAGGAATATCTTCAAGTTTCGGCTCCTTAGTCTTCTTATCTATCACGTGTGCTAGGAAGGCAACACATCCTTTCCTTAAGCATTTCTGTGCCTTCATGCAACTGATGATTCGAAGAGGTGCGTCTCGTTTTTCTCCATGTACGATGAGAGTTTCATCATTCGCCAAAGGGATGCGAATGATTTTCTCATGACAAATAACTTCAGCTCGGTTTGTGGACAACCAGTCCATGCCGACTACTACATCGAAGCTACCTAATTGGATAGGTAAGAGGTCGATGCTAAATTTTTGTTCACCAAGTTCTAGTGTGCAGCCTCTAACAACTTCGCCCGATTCAACAAGTTTACCACTGGCTAGTTCTATGGAATAAGGAATTTCTAATCTACTAGATTCTATTCCAAGCGTACGTTTAAATTCCACGGACATGAAACTATAATCGGCTCCAGTGTCGAATAATATGGATGCGAAGTGATTGTTAACGAGAAACGTACCGGTGACCACGTTAGGGTCCTCGCGTGCGTCCCTTGCTCCAATTACAAATGCTCGGGCCTGAGCATTGTTTCCTTCTGGGCAATCCTTCATGAAATGATCTTTGCTTCCACATCTGAAGCATCCTTGGTTTCGCCCATTTCCGTTGCCAACACCATTACCATTTCCACCATTGTTTCTATTATCAGCCCCATTACGATTTCCATTCCCGTTCCTCTTACTCCAACAGTCTTCAGTGCGGTGACCCAACTTTCCACACTTGTCACACTTTGAGATGCGACAAACTCCCTCGTGATGGCGTTTGCACCGATGGCATTTGGGCAAGGTGCCCAGGTATCCCTTAGCTGGAGCGTCGTTCATGGCTGCAAGCGATTTCGCCTCCTGAGGCGGGTTGGGGCCACGCTTCTTGTTGGAACCCTTGTTGTTACGAGTTGCTTGATTCAAGTTTGCATGTTTCCTTTTCTTGCCACCGGACGACTCAGCATGCATCTCGGTGTTTTCTGTCGGGTTCAGTGATAGCTTCTCCATGCGAACACAGTCTTCAGTAAGGCTGACAACCAGAGTTACAGCCTTAGTGATTGTCTGGGGTTTGGTTGAAGTCACCATGCCGCGAAATTCCGGGGCCAATCCCCAAATGTAGCGTTCAACGCGCTTGAATTCCGGAGTTACCATGTAGGGAATCACCCTAGACAAATCATGGAACCTTCAAGTATACCCTGTGATGTCAGCACCTACCATAGTCAAGTGCCAGAACTCCGTCTCCAACCTTTGGAGTTCGGCACGAGAGCAATACTTCTCTCGCATTTTCTCTTTCAGTTCATCCCAAGTCATGCCATACGCGGCATCATCGCCTAGGGTTTGGACTTGTAGGTTCCACCAAGTCAAAGCTTCATCGACAAATAACCCAGTAGCAAAGGTGACTTGTTGATCCGCGGTACACTTGCTCATGCGGATAGTGGCCTCAGTCTTCTCTGTCCAACGCACAAATGCTACCGCTCCTCCAGTGCCATCGTAGTTCATTGGTTTGCAGTCGAGGAACTGCTTGAAGGTGCAGCCTGTAATTAACCCAACCAATTCACATATGAGCAATTGAAGAAATAATGAAGCAAGGACCGTTCATAAATTTCTCCATGCCTAGCAAATTGTCTTAAGGTTACCTTGGGCTACGTTTCCTCCTGACGAATCTCCATGTCCGTTACGCCTAGCATTGCTTGGCCCTCCACTGTCTTGGGTACGGTTCGCCTCGTACTGGGCGATAGCAGCAGAGATCCTCTCTTCCAGTAGAGCGTCCAGCTCTTCAGCAGTTCTTGGCAGTGGGGGAGGAGGAGGTTGATCACCACCTCGAGCATTCACAGCTCTCCTGGGTGCCATGTTCTGATAGAACATAACACAACAGGGTTAAATATTTGTTTGATGTCGTCGTACTAAACGGTAGTAGCATATATATTCACAGGTATATACCACATAATTAACATCAAACAATTATTACTCTAGCAGAGTACTTAGTAGGCTTGCACTGAGGGAATCTACACGTGACAAGACCTGCTGTGGTTTCTGTGCACTGAATTCCATAATTATGTATGCATCCATAATTACGTAACTCCTTGCACAGTCCGCACAGTTCGTTTCATCCTCGTATTTCTTCCTTCAGTTAAGTCATTGTTTTCAGGCAAAGTCATGTATACTAGGGGTATTCTACATCTAGTACATGTATATGCTAATTATCACACATATTTGCAAGTAATCCTTAATCATAGACAAGTGCTACCCCAGTGCACCCTAGGTCACGTAGCGTCTTTTCTAGACTCATGCAAATAGTTTTAGGCAGTGGATGTCGCGGGACATTTTATGCAATGAAAACTTTTTGAAAAATTGTTTTCGTGATAGGATCCTAGAGATTGTAGACTAGACTCGAGAAGGAATCCTGGTTCACTACAGTCGCAGCTCTGATACCAATCTGTCACACCCCTTTCTGCGGCGGAAGCACGAGGTGTGATCATGAAAGGTTCTCATTACATACGAAAGGTAAACATACTATATGCTCAAAATAACTTCAAACATTACATTACCAAAACATAAGTCAAGTGTTTACAACACGTGATAGCATATTGTCTTAAGAGTTACAACTTTGATTAGCGAAAATAAAACATAGCGACATCCACGAGCATAAGTAAGACCGCGCGCACATCCACCTTTAATTACCTGAAATACATGTGAGTTTTGGAAAAAAACGTCAACATAATGTTGGTGTGAATTCATGCAGTTTTTGTATTGAACGTTTGTATACTTTGTATGAAAAACATGGTATGTATTTTGTTTCAAAACGCGTATTCATGAATGAGTCAAGTATCTCTATATGTATCAAGGGTTAATGGGTTGCAAAGCCATTAACATGTGACACGACATAAGAAGTCACCAAACCATAGGCATTTTTCTATAGTCGATTCACGACTGAGACACAAAAACACTACTTGGTTCTAGTTGTCACCAAGAGTGGGGCTGCCCTGAAACCCATTAGATCTAACCTTTTGTTCTGCGGTCTTAGTATTTACATGATTAATGGTGCTTATGGTACCCTATCTGTGACACGATTTCTCGTATCAATTCTTGGCACTAGTTTTCGCCAAGAGTACTTCTCGTTTCATTACACAACATATCAATTTGTAAATATTGAAGTATTTTAACATGTATTTCACCCCCGAGTTATAAAGCTAAAAACAGTTAAAAGAAAAGGGGGAGCATGAACTCACAACTTTACGTTCCTGTGCGTCGTAAACTTCACCGGGTTTGCTTAATTAACGTCGCGACCTATATGTGTTTTCTTAACGTTAGTCACTAGACTTGCGTCGCACAAGTACAGTCACTCTCATTTGTATTCGTATTGTTGTGTTAAAAATATTTTATATTTTTAACTAAGCATCTTACTTATATTATTTCCTCACATATTAATTTAAGTATCTCGTGTTTTGCACTTTGCACCCGAATTATGTTTCTTGTATGTTGTATGTGTGTTCTTATGTTTATACTCCTCATGAGTATTTAGTGTATTTTTAAGTTTTAATACGCTAGCACGTATAACACATACTATATACACTTAGCACAAAAGTTGGTGATAAAATAATATATATTTTTCTCTCATTTGTATTCGTATTGTTGTGTTAAAAATATTTTAGGGAATAAGTTTCTCAAATACTTATATTTTTCTAAGTGTCAAAATTTATAAAAATTTTGACAGAGTTTCCCCTAAAAATGGAGGTTTCCCATGTTTTCAAAACATGTGTTTATTTTCTTTTAATTCATCAACAATCAATCTTCAACAATAATCACCAACAATATATACTAATTCCTCTATTCCATGAACTTGAATATTCACAAAAATGTGTAGTAACTTACTAGCACATTTAGTAAGTCTTGTTATCTTTAAAAATAAGTTTAATTTCTTAAAAACTTTATTTTTAAGGAATATGAAGTTTCACAACTTCTAGTCGGTTTTTACGAAAATTATTTCTTTGTTAAAACTTTTGTTACACAAGTGTCCACACACTTGTTTGTTCATAAAAACACCTCTAGTTCATGAAAGATCCGGTTTTAAAACATGGTTTCGTCTTACAGTTGGTTTCCTGAAAATACCACTTGTAGATCTTTAGATCTACTAGTTTAGAACTTCATTTTACAAGAAAATTTACTTTTACACAAGTTCATGTTATTGTGTAGTAGTGTTCATCATCTAGTCCTTTTCATACTTTGACATACACTAGTTCATGTTCTATGAACATAACCTAGCCGGGTTAGATGACGATCCAAACTACTACTAGCATTAAACACACAAAATAATCATCACAAAACAAGTTTAACAAGTTTTACACCATTACTTTCCTTTTATCCATTAAGTTCATCATTTTACAAGACTTTTAGTTAGTGATCTTTAGTGTTTATGATTTTTAGCCATTAAATCATCTATTAACCATCATAAACAAGAACAAGAAGATGTTTAGAAGCACTTACTACTAGCACAAGGCTAGGGGAGTTCAAGAGGACAAAAGAGGTGGCTAAAAGCAAATGAAGAAGGTCCTTCAAGATCCGCTTGCACCGAGCTTCGTTAGTGGCCTTCTTACTCCTCAATATCACCTTGGAATGGATGGATGATGTTGGACAATGAGGGTGGCGGTGGTGCTTGGTTGGGCCGAGAACAAGGGAGGGAGAGAGGGAAGTGAAGATGGAGTGATGGAATGGTGGTATTTATAGACCTTCCATATAGCATATTCCTAGCATATTCCTGGCATATTCCTGGCATATTCCTGGCATATTCCTGGCATATTCCTGGCATATTCCTGGCATATTCCTGGCATATTCCTGGCATATTCCTGGCATATTCCTGGCATATTCCTGGTATATTCTTGGTATATTCCTGGCATATTCCTGGCATATTCCTGGCATATTCCTGGCATATTCCTGGCATATTCCTGGCATATTCCTGGCATATTCCTGGCATATTCCTGGGCTTGCTGCGTTGTCTGCGTTTTGCAGTGTAAGCACTGTGTCGCGTAGGAACACACAGTACGCGCTTAAACTTGAAAAATAACGTTTTTAAGCATTTTAATTTATTTTTCAACACGAACCTGATTAAAATAAAATTTTAATCATAACAGAATATTTGTGGGATTAAATATTATCCCGGCGGCCACCAACATTCGTTTCGCAGTTTTGTCGTAATTAGTTCTTTAGTTCAAATAAACATGTTTTCGCCATACCGAATCATTCGAAACTTATTTCTAAGTTATGTAAGGGATATTTAGGGTATATTTGGCTTATGTCACAGTTCTGGAGTGTACGTCGCGTTAAACTGATTGCGTTTAAGCACCAGTTTGCGTATAACCTTCCAGAAAGTGATTTAAAGCTTGAAATCGGTATCGAATCAAATTGTTTGGTTGTTCGGTTAGATACTGATTCGTTAAAGTGCTTAATAAGCATTTAAAGTGTCGTTAGTGTTATTTTTAGTGACACAAAGAATTCCCGTCACTTAGTGAAATATTCTGGATGATAAAACGACATCTCTGCACAATATTTATGTTGTTAAAAGCTGAATTGTGCTGAATTTAATAAAGTTCTGCACTTAAAGTGTGTTTCGGGTGCCTTTTAGTGCGTGTTTTACCTTTCGTAACGACCATAAATTAAACCCTTATATGTACTCTTGGGTTTTAATGTACCTTTGTCGTAGGACCTACAGCTAGGCCTCAATTCTAATGTCTGACTGCTTTCTGCAGTTCCGTTGACACAGTGTGTCTTACCGGTGAGTTTACTAATATTTCTGACGCAGCGCTCTCGATTGCATGAAGCAATATTTGTAGTATACAACGTGCATGAATTCACTTGCTTAGCATCTAATCAGTCAATGTTGACATTTAAGCACATAATTGCAGTCATTAAATATTAATTAAAGTGTACGGAAGTTACCGGTTTTGTGCCAGTTGTCACAGGGTTAGCACCAGAAATTCAGAGCCATGTGACATCGGCTAACCTCAATAACATCCAGGATGTTCAGCGTCTTGCTCATCGCCTCACGGATCAGGCAGTGGAACAGAACAGGCTGCCTAAACGTATCAGCGCTGCTACTACCGTCACCTCTTCTGCTACCCCCAGTGACAACAAGAGAAAATGGGAGGGGGATTCCAGCAAAGGTTCAGCTTCAGTTCAGTCTCAGGTGCAACAGCGAAAGACTGACAACTATCAGAGCCCTAGTCAGCAATTTTCGGGCAGTCACAGGCAGGGTGGATATTGAGGGAACCTCCCAAGGTGTAACAATTGTAACAGACACCACAGTGGCCAGTGCAACAAGGGTCGTTGCCAGAGGTATCTCAAGATGGGTCATGAGGCCAAGGATTGTAGGAGCCCGCGGCCTGCGAATCAGAATCAGCAACAACAGCAAACACCACAGAATCCGCAACAGGGCAACAAGGGATGTTTTCATTGTTGCGCTGAAGGTCACTTCAAAAGATACTGCCCTCAGTTAAACCGAAACCAGAATAACAACAACAACAACAATAATCAAGGCAACGGAAACAACAATGGTGGGAACAACGGCAACGAAGCTAGGGGACGTGCATTTGTGCTGGGGCAGGGTGATGCCAGGAATGATCCCAACGTAGTTATGGGTA
Source organism: Helianthus annuus (assembly GCF_002127325.2). Lineage (NCBI taxonomy): Eukaryota > Viridiplantae > Streptophyta > Magnoliopsida > Asterales > Asteraceae > Helianthus > Helianthus annuus. Next base: position 83,351,649 of record NC_035442.2, read on the forward strand.
AGTTTCTTCTCGACGACTTTTATGTTACTGTATTGTTTGATTCGGGTGCGGATACAAGTTATATGTCTCAAAAAGTTAGCCAAATGTTAAAACGTGCACCAACTCCCTTACACACCAAGCATGTTGTAGAATTAGCTAATGGTAAGAGTCTAGAGGCCACGCACATAGTTCAGGGTTGTAATCTTATCCTCGCTGGTCAGACTTTCTCTATCGATCTCATTCCTATAGTTCTGGGTAGTTTCGACATCGTCATTGGTATGGATTGGTTATCCCAACAGCAAGCAGAGATCCTATGTAAGGAGAAGATCATTCATATTCCCCGTTCTGGTAAAGAACCTCTCGAAGTTCAAGGCGATAAGAGTGGTGCCATGGTTGGCATCATCTCCTTCCTGAAGGCCCAAAAGTGTCTACGAAAGGGTCACACTGCCATTTTGGCACTTGTTACTGATGCATCAACGAAAGAGAAAAGAATAGAGGATATCCCAGTTGTACGCGAATTCCCTCAAGTGTTTCCTGAAGATTTACCTGGTCTACCGCCTCATCGCCAGGTCGAGTTTCAAATCGAGCTAGCTCCCGGAGCAGCACCAATAGCTCGCGCACCGTATCGATTAGCTCTAACCGAACTGGAAGAGCTGTCAAAGCAACTACAAGAGCTCTTGGATAAGGGTTTTATTCGTCCTATCTCTTCCCCAAGGCGAAGAACTAGGACGAATAAAACCCTTATCCAGGAGTTCTTGCAGTTGCTTTGACAGTTCTTCCAGTTCAGTTGGAGCTAATCGGTACGGTGCGCGAGCTATTGGTGCTGCTCCTGGAGCTAGCTCGACTTGAAACTCGACCTGGCTATGAGGCGGTAGACTAGGTAAATCTTCAGGAAACACTTGAGGAAAATCACGTACAACTGGGATATCCTCTATTCTTTTCTCTTCCGTTGATGCATCAGTAACAAGTGCCAAAATGGAAGTATGACCCTTTCGTAAACATTTCTGAGCCTTCAGGAACGAGATGATGCCAACCACAGCACCACTCTTGTCGCCTTGAACTTCGAGAGGTTCTTTACCAGAACGGGAATACGAATGATCTTCTTCTTACATAGGATCTCTGCTTGCTGCTTGGATAACCAATCCATACCAATGACGATGTCGAAACTACCCAGAACTATAGGAATGAGGTCGATGGAGAAAGTCTGACCAGCGAGGATAAGATTACAACCCTGAACTATGTGTGTGGCCTCTAGACTTTTACCATTAGCTAACTCTACGACATGTTTGGTGTTTAGGGGAGTTGGTGCACGTTTTAACATTTGGCTAACCTTCAAAGACACATAACTTGTATCTACACCCGAATCAAACAATACAGTAACATAAAAGTCGTCAAGAAGAAACTTACCCATGACTATGTTGGGATCATTTCTCGCTTCACCCTGCCCCAGCACAAATACACGACCCCTTGCTTCGTTGCCGTTGTTGTTCCCACCGTTGTTGTTGTTGCCATTGCCCTGATTATTGTTATTGTTGTTGTTGTTGTTCTGATTTTGATTTAACTGAGGGCAGTGTCTTTTGAAGTGACCTTCAGCGCCACAATGAAAACATCCCTTGTTGCCCTGTTGCTGATTCTGATGTGCTTGCTGCTGCTGTTGATTCTGATTCGCAGGCCGTGGGCTCCTACAATCCTTGGCCTCATGGCCCATCTTGAGGCACCTTTGACAGCGACCCTTGTTACACTGGCCACTGTGGTGTCTGTTACAGTTGTTACACCTTGGGAGGTTCCCTCGATATCCACCCTGCCTGTGACTGCCCGAAGATTGCTGACCAGGGCTCTGATAGTTGTCAGTCTTTCGTTGCTGAACCTGTGACTGAACTGAAACTGATCCCTTGCTGGAATCCCCATCCCATTTTCTCTAGTTGTCACTGGGAGTAGCAAGAGTGGTAGAAGTGGTAGCGGTGGCAGTAGCGCTGATACGTTTAGGCAGCTTGTTCTGTTCCACTGCCTGGTCCGTGAGGCGATGAGCAAGGCGTTGAATAGCCTGGATATTGTCAAGATTAGCCAATGTCACATGACTCTGTATTTCTGGTGCCAACCCTTTGAGATACAACTCAATACGTCTAATAGGAGGGTCCACCATAGTTGGACACAGAACTGCCAGCTCGTTCGACCTTTTAGTATATGCCTCAATTTCCGACCCAGTCATCTTCAAATGAAAGAACTCCACTTCTAACTTGTGGATGTCGTCGCGTGTGCAGTATTCTCGTTTAATCAGCTCCTTGAAATCATTCCAGGGAGTAGCGTTAGCAGCTGCTAATCCCAAAAGTTGAACTTGCGCATTCCACCAAGTCAGCGCGATTCCTTCTAGCGTGCCAGTGGCGTACTTCACCCTGCGAGCCTCAGGGCATTCACACATTTCAAACACAGACTCGAGCTTTTCAAACCAATGGAGGAGTCCAACCGCTCCTTCGGTGCCACTAAACGTGCTAGGACGACAATCCATGAAGTTCTTGAAAGTACAAACAGGTGGCTGAGCGTGCTGACCTGCTCCTGCTTGTGCAGCTGCAAGTGCCGCAGCAACTTGTTCGTTGATAAGAGCCGTCAACTGGGCTTGAGTCAAGTTAATACGTCCTGCCATGATCTTCAGAGCAAATATAACATAGGTGAGAGAGGTTCGCGAATGGTGCGATGACAGAAGAGAGTAAGCACGCAAATGTTCTCAAGCAATAACAAATAGTAAGCAATGTAATCTAAGCATACCACGAGCAAGTTCTATGTAATTCTAGCATGTAGGCAATAAACATAAACCTTATTACCTAGGATGTTGAGCCTTGCACGTGGAGCGAGGCGTCGTCGTGGATCGTTGAGCACTGTACTGGTTATAGTCTGGTTTTAATGAAAACGTTTTTTCCCCTATTAAAACCGAGTTCTCTATAACCAATGGCTCTGATACCAATCTGTCACACCCCCAAAATCCACCTGCGGAGTATCACCGCTTGTGAGCGTGACTGACCAGGATCAAGCCACCAATCACATAGAACAACGTAAATAGTAAAAGTAATTGTCGTTTAACCAAACCAATCCATATGAAAGGTGTTCAAAACATAAGTGTAACAACAAAGTTTAGCGGAAGCGTATGAGTAAAAGCCCAACATAAATAAAAGTATGAAATGTCATAAAGTTTAATCAAAGCAATCACGATCCTTGTCCACAACGACCGCGCCTCCCCATGCAAGCTCCATGTATACCTAACGACCTGCAAGGCATGTAACAGAGAGTCAACAACTAGTTGAGCGAGTTCACAGTAAGTAAGTGCGTAATAGTAAGTTCGTTTGTAACGTGTGGCTCTACTGGGCTGACAGTATATTCTATTGGTGGGGGCTTCCCATGTTGCATATACACTAGACTATTAGTAACCATAAGTGTTCTTCTTACCGAGAACAGTAATACGTACAAGTTTACGTAGGTTTTACGTAAGTGTCCTTCACAATCGAGGACAGGGGTACGCGGGGGTTTACGTAGGTTTTACGTACGTGCCTGACACAACTGAGGCAGTAATGAGTATAAGTTCACGTAGGTTTTACGTGAGTGTCCTTCGTAACCTGAGGACAGTGATGAGTACAAGTATACGTAGGTTTTACGTATGTGTCCTGCGCATCCGAGGACGATGGTAGATAGTCTAGTAACAGCGTAAGTACAAATCTATTCCTTCAATCCCATTCCCAAACCCCGGGAATCCCATGCCTTGGTAAGAGTGTGAACTCACCTTGGTTTGCTCGGTATGTTATTACTTCTAGTGTTAATTAATGATTAGGTCCGTTACTCACGACCTATGGTACATTGCACATAACTCGATGTAGGTGATTGCATTCAATTAGGGTTTACAAGTCTTTGATATCCAAGCAATTGTGTTCTGTGTGATAATTATGTATAGAATGATATGAGAAAGATTGTTCATACATACAGTATCATCCAGTAATATACAGTATCATATAATCACATACAGTAGAGTACAGTAGCATGTTGTTCCTCATACAGGGTTTTGAACTTGACATCATAATAAACTCTGTCTTTTCAAGCATTAACATGTAACATTACTAAAGTTCGGATCATGTTTTCAATCTAAAACTCAGACAACAGATTATTCATGAAACTCAGATCTTACGGCATCACAAAACTCAGATCAACCAAGCAACATAAAGGTCGGACTAGTATCATCTTAACGAACTCGGATCCCCCCCCTCCTTAACCTTATAAATATTTGGACACCACCATCAACACAAAAATTCGGACACTCCTTGTATTAAACAAAGTCGGACCCCTTGTCCCATATACAAAAGTCGGACCCCCTTGTCCCTCATATAAAAGTCGGACCCCCTTGTCCCTTATATAAAAGTCGGACTCACACACACTCACAAAAATTCGGACATAAGTTATCCCACATCAAAAGTTCGGACAACACTTTACACCTATAATATTCGGACAACATGGCTTCATAATGTTCGGACCCCTTTCAAGCATATATATAAAGTCGGACTAGGCTGAAAATTCTGACCCATGATTCACAAATAAAAGGTCGGACTCCTTACTTCCTTAATAAAGTTCGGACTCTTGTTTACTTAATAAAGTTCAGACTCTTATGCTCATTATCAAAAGTCGGATCATATGCATAAAATAAAACTCAGAATCAATGGAACAGTTACGATAACATCAAGTAAACAGTTACGTTTCTACGATCATTCCCAGGCAATGTAACAGTTACGATCAAGAACCCTAATATCATACATTTGCATTGTAGTAATCTAATCAGCAAATCAAACATTCTATCTTACAAGCATCTTATTGTCAATCATTAGATTACACTTCTAGTCATAAACATTTCACAATAATCAGAATTTATCATTACACAGAACCATCATACGAAGAACTAGGGTTTTAGCATGAATCAATAAATCAACGATTAACAACAAACAATCATTAAACAATTACCTTGGATTGATTCGAGATAAAGAGAGGAAATCAAGAGTGATGATTGAGAGCTTGTGCCAATGATGAAGACGATGATTGTAGAGAGGATTGGAGAATGTGAAAGTACGTATATTGATTTTTGTGTGATGATTAGTGAAGGAGATTAGGGTTAAGAGTGATTAAAGTTTCACTAACTACTCTACCCACCCCTAAGTATCGTCTTTTACATAAAACACCCATCACAATGTAATTTATAGTTTCATCACCAAGTTCATGTATTTGTCAACACATAACACATAACCATGCACAATCACAATACACTTTATCGAACCAAAACATATACAGTTACAAAACAAACCAATTGTGCAAGTAAACAACTAAACAAACAGTGAACGTGCAATAAATGCGAAAGTGGAATCTTGGAAACTCGAGTTGTCATGCAAGTTCTCTACATTAGCAGACGTATACTTGAAAGAAGTTGTTTCGAGGCATGGAGTGTCAACCTCTATTATTTCGGATCGGGATGCACGATTCACTTCAGAATTATGGCAAGCAATGCACAAAGCTTTTGGCTCACGGCTAGACATGAGCACAGCATATCACCCCCAGACGGATGGGCAGTCTGAGCGCACGATTCAAACCCTAGAAGACATGCTTCGGGCATGTGTTATCGATTTTGGCAACAGCTGGGAAAAGCATCTCCCTCTAGTGGAGTTTTCATACAATAACAGTTATCACACCAGCATTCAAGCCGCTCCATTCGAGGCATTGTACGGACGTAAATGCCGGTCACCTCTCTGTTGGGCGGAGGTGGGGGATAGTCAAATCACAGGTCCAGAAATGGTAGTTGATGCTACTGAACGGATTGCACAGATATGACAACGCATGGCGGAAACTCGTGACCGTCAGAAAAGTTACGCTGATAAGCGCAGGAAGCCACTCGAGTTCCAAGTTAGGATCGAGTGCTACTCAAAGTCTCACCCTGGAAGGGTGTGGTTCGTTTTGGTAAACGAGGCAAGCTCAGTCCGCGGTATGTTGGACCGTTCGAAATCACTGAAAGAATAGGCAAAGTAGCCTACAGACTAAACCTACCAGCTGAACTCGGTGCAGTTCACAACGTTTTCCACGTGTCGAATCTGAAGAAGTGTCTGTCAGATGAGACCCTCATAGTTCCTTTGAAGGAACTCACTATCGACGAACAGTTGCATTTCGTCGAGGAACCTGTTGAAATCACGGACTGGGACGTTAAGGTCCTCAAGAACACTAGAATACCTCTTGTACGAGTTCGTTGGAACTCCCGTCGTGGCCCAGAGTATACCTGGGAACGAGAAGACCAAATGAAACTCAAGTATCCCAGTTATTCGAAAACCGTGCAACCACTACTGAGGCTGAAGCTACTACAGAATTTCGGGACGAAATTCCAAATCAACGGGGGGATGATGTGACACCCCAGGAAAACCAGTAAACGATACAACTTAACTAGCTTCCTCAGTAAGCGCATGCTAAATTTCGGGACGAAATTTCTTTCAAGTTGGGGATAATGTGACAACTCGAGTTTCCAAGATTCCACTTTCGCATTTATTGCATGTTCACTGTTTGTTTAGTTGCTTACTTACACAATTGGTTTGCTTTGTAACTGTATACGTTGTGATTTGATAAAGTGTATTGTGATTGTTGCATGGTTATGTGTTATTTTACGAATAATTTGACAAATACATGAACTTGGTGATGAAACTGTAAATTATATTGTGTTGGGTGTGTTTTATGTAAAAGATGATACTTAGGGGTGAGTAGAGTAGTTAGTGAAATCTTAATAACTCTTAACCCTAACCTCCCTCACAATCATCTCACAATCATCATACGTACCTTCAATATTCCTCTACAATCCTCTCCTACAATCATCTTCTTCATCATTCTTGGTGGCACAAGTTCTTCATCAGTTTTGATCTCTTTTCATCTAGAATCAATCTAAGGTAAACGTTTAATGATTATTTGTTGTTAATCCTTGATTATGTGATTCATGCAAAACCCTAGTTCTACATATAATGGCTCTGTGTTTATTGATCTTCCTGATTATTGTGAAATGGTTTGTGAATAGTTGCTTAACCAAATGCTTGACAATGAGATGCATGATATGTTAGAATTGTTTGATTGTTGATTTGATTACAACACTGGCAATGTTCTAGGATTAGGGTTTTTGATCGTAAATGTAACTGTTCCATTGATTCTGTAAATTGGTTTTGAATTCACGCATGTTGTTAACTCAGAGTTAAGTGTCAGAGTTTTAATAGAATGCACAAGTCCGAATTTTGTATGGAACACTAGTCTAAGCTTTGTAAACAATGTATGGGGTCCGAATTTTACAAAGGGAACTCAAAGTCAGAGTTTTGTAATTGATGTGGGGACCGAGTTTTGTATATATGATGTAAAGATCCGAATTTTGTTGCAAGGACTACGGTTCGAGTTTCAAGAGGGAGGGATGGTCCGAATTTCTTTACAAGGAGGTGTTAGGTCCGAGTTTTTAAAGGGGAATGAGTGGTCCGAGTTTTATGAGGAAGATTTGATCCGAGTTTTATGAATAAGAGTGGTCCGAGTTTAGGGGGAAGACTTGGTCCGAATTTTATGATATACACATGGTCTGACCTTTTGATTTTGATATACATGGTCCGAGTTTCACTAGGGGTTGTTTGTCTGAGTTTTATGCTTGATTCCTTGTCCGAATTTTATGCATGATGCCTTGTCCGAATTTCATATGATATGTATGGTCCGAGTTTGTATGTGATACAGGGTCTAAGTTTATGAATAAGTTTCTGAGTTTATTGCAAACACCAGTGTTAGAGCCTAATGTTAACACTAGGGATCCGAGTTTACGTATAATGCCAAGTTCAAAACCCTGTATGAGGAACACCTTGCTACTATGCTACTGTATATTACTGTACGATACTGTATGTTACTGGATGATACTGTATGTATGAACAATCTATGTCATGTCATTCTGTACATGATTATCACACGGAACACAGTTGTTTGGACATCAAGGAATTGTAAACCCTAATTGAACACTTACATCGAGTTTATGTGCAATGTACCCTAACTCGTGTGTAACGGACCTAATCATTAATTAACACTAGAAGCAATAACATACCGAGCAAACCAAGGTGAGTTCACACTCTAACCAAGGCATGGGATTCCCGGGGTTGGGAATGGGATTGAAGGAATGGGATTGTACTTACACTATTACTAGACTATCTACCATCGTCCTCGGATGCGAAGGATACATACGTAAAACCTACGTATACTTGTACTCATCACTGTCCCCAGGTTGCGAAGGACACTTACGTAAAATCTACGTAAACTTATACTCACTACTGCCTCGGATTGTGACAGGCACTTACGTAAAACCGACGTAAACCCCCGCGTACCACTGTCCTCGGTTTGTGAAGGACACTTACGTAAAACCTACGTAAACCTTGTTCGTACTACTGTTCTCGGGTTAAGAAGAACACTTATGGTTACAAATAGTCTAGTGTATATGCAACTATGGGAAGCCCCCACTAATAAAACATACTATCGGCCTAGTAGAGCCACACGTTACGAAACATACTTACTATTACGAACTTACTTGCTGTGGACTCACTCAACTAGTTGTTGACTCTCTGTTACATGCCTTGCAGGTCGTTAGGTATACACGGAGCTTGCACTGGGAGGCACGGTCGTTGTGGTCAAGGATCGTGGATGCTTTGATTAAACATTTGACATTTCATACTTTACTTATGTTGGGCTTTTACTCATATGCTTCCGCTAAACGTTGAATTTATACTCATGTTTTGAACACCTTTCATATGGATTGGTTTGGTTAAATTACATTTACTTTTACTATTTACGTTTTTCTATATGATTGGTGGCTTGATCCTGGTCAGTCACGCTCCCAAGCGGTGATACTCCACGTGTGGATTTTGGGAGTGTGACAGCAATGTCTCTTGTTGTATAGCTATTTTCTCCGGGTTCTTCCCGAAGGGGCTAACCGTATTAATAGCTGATTTAAGGTAGTTGCTAATTCGTTGTTGAAAAATGGTTTTCTAGGGTTAACCAACCCATTAGGGTTGTTATCAGTTTCGAGTTCTCGATGCTCTCTAAGGAAGTTGAGTGAGAAGAAGTAAGAAGTCAAAATCATTGGATGTTAGGCCCTAAAGTGTGAGACTGACGGATCAAATTAACACAACGGGTTATGGTTACGAACTTGGATTTACCGGGTTAGTTTATATTAGGTTGTGGACCTTTATAGGTCACTTGGGCCAAGCTTTAGGCCATGTGGGCCAAGCAGGCCCAAGGGGAGCCCATGTAGGGAATTGAGCTTGTCTTAGTATATAAACAAGTTTCTAACTTGTTTTAGGGTTTGAACTTCAGAGTTACAAAAATTCCTCTAGAGTTAGAGAGAGAGGTGATTCCATTTAAGTTGTGAACACTTCTACCAGACGGTTTTGCTTTTCAAGTAATAGAATCGTGTGCAAGTGTTTAAAGTTGATTCGTTGTGTTCTTCGTTTCTCATATTTTTTCGGTTTTCTTGAATCATCTTGTGATTGGATTCCGCACTTTCACAAGATTAGGTTTGATATCATTGAAAGATCCATTTCACGGGACTTACAAGTGGTATCAGAGCCTTTAGAACATGTTCTAGGCTCGTTTTGATATCAAATATTCAAGTTTTTCGAAGAAATTTTTGAAAATCACCAAGAACATTCATCGTGTTTTTCGCGTTCTTCACTGTGTTCATCTGGTTTTGTTAGAAAATAATACATATTTTGGCTCTTTGATCTGTTTTGAAAGTGTTATTGAAAAGTTAAAATTAAATCTTTTAAAATCTTAAAATTCTTGAAATATCTTTAAATTTTTAAAAGATTCAAAATTCCTATGTTTTTGGAAAGTTCACGTGAATTCAGTTGACATAGTTGACATAACTTTATTCTCCACACGTGAATTCCGAGTCGCAACAAGTTCACGGTCTCGAGTCCCATCTTCATCCTTGCAGGTCTCGAGTCAACATCCATATCCTCACTGGTCTCGAGTCATTCTCATCACGAGCAGTCTCGAGTCGCAACCTCGGTTCCGACTCGCAACCATCTCACAGTTCATCATCATCATCTTTATCTTCGAGTCCACTGTAAACCGATCACGACACCACTGCACATCATCTTCATCTTTGATCGACATCAGAACCTTCGACAACCTCTATCATCCTCCGCTGTCCACCGCACACTCCGGCGACCACCACCGTCTTCATAATCTCCGGCTGCCGGTTCTTCTCCGACCACCGTTTATCATCACTGTTGGTTTGCAAGTTTATCGATAACAACATCACCGTCATCGACGACACCGGTCATCTTCTCCGATCTAGTCTTCATCTCCATATCTCCGGTAACCTGCAACCTGTGTCTCCATCTCCATATCTTCGTTAATCACCATCATCATCAACCTCTGTTTCAGGATGAACTCCGACAACCACTACTCGTTCCATCGCACCACCGTACCGTCACCGTCTTCGTAGTTGTAGCCTTGTAGGTGGTGGCGCTTGAGATTTCAAAATAGGGTTTTTGGGGTGTGTTGTTTGAACGATGAAGACAACAGACACACGTTTGTATTTTGTCGTTTAGGTTTAATCATATTGATAATAATATTCAAATCATATGATAATCATTAGCTTATCATTGTTTTATTAATCATTAATAATAATAAAAATAATAATAATAGTTTTATTATATTGTTTAATTAAAATTAATTAATTAAAAAAAAGGAACAAAGGTTTGTTTGTGATAACAGTTTGACAGGTTTTGAGGTGTGGTTCAGAAAGCGGGCTCGATCACATGCAAAGGGTTTGAGTTAGCGAGTACGGGTTCTCGTTTGGTTTATGTTTTTGGGAAAGATCAAAAGTGACAGCCTCCCTCTGAAATTATGGCATTCATATTTCACAAACCCGTGGTTCAAGAAATGACTATTGAAGATACACTTTCTGTGAAAAACCCTAATTCTCTCTCACTAGCATGGCGATCTTCTTCTTCACGGCTTCCCTGATCTTTTCGTGATTGAGCGTATAACAGTCTGTGATTAGTTGTTGATTTTCAATCTTCTATAACGAATCTTGTTAGCATTCTTTGATGAATGTATAACAGTCTGTGATTAGGGGTTGATTTTCAATATTCTATAACGAACTAGTTAGCGTTCTTGAGTCGATTTCTTTTAGGGTTTGCTTTGATCTTTGCCGCCGTATACTTATTTCGTTCATGGGATAGGTGTTGCTAGTTTTAGGGTTTCTTTCTGTCCTTGTCTTATGCGTTCGTGGGTTTTCAGGTCGGCTAGGGTTTTTGTGCATGGTTTCTTGCTGTTTTGATTAAGGAGAGAGTTGTCGTTTTGCTGCATGGATACGCCAAAGTCTTCTGCGGAGATTGCTCCGGGTGATCGTGGTAAACCTCCGTTACAAGTAAAGGGTATTGCTAGTCGTATAGTGAACATAGATGGTAATCCGCTGCTTCCTCGACGTGGTACTGTTACTGAGCCGAAAAAGATTAATATTATTGATGAACTTACGAAGGTTACTACTCCGGTTTCACTGGATGAAGATAGTCCGACTTGTGTTGCTTCGGGTAGTGGGAAAGACGATCAGGCTGCTAGTATGGGAGAAAAGGTTGACAATGGTAATGCTTCTAGACCTAGAACATATGCGGATTCACTCAATGCTAATAACTTAATGAAGCTGAATTTTCGTTCTCTCACAAGTGAAAAGCTGCATGAGGGTTGTGATGTTGTTTTATCAAAGGAATCTGTCCGTGTGGCTCGTGATAAAATGGCAAACACGCTGTATGGATATTTTCTGGGTGATCGAGTAGCGTTTCCGGTGGTAGATTATTATGTCCGTAACAATTGGAAGAAATATGGTATTATGAAGGCGATGATGAATGATAATGGGTTTTTCTTTTTCAAGTTTTCAGACGAGGCCGGGATGTTGAATGTCTTGAAAGGGGGACCATGGATTATCCGGTCACAACCGTTATGTCTAAATGTTTGGAGTCCGACGACTAAGCTGGAAAAAAAGGGGGTCAAAACGGTGCAGATTTGGGTGAAGATTCACGATGTCCCGATTGCCGCATACACGGAGGATGGTCTTAGTTTGATAGCAACTACAATAGGTGTGCCAAAGGCTTTGGATTCGTACACTTCAGCAATGTGCATGGATATGTGGGGTCGAAGCAGTTACGCGAGAGCTTTAATCGAAGTGTCGGCTGACAAGCAACTCAGGGAGGAGATATCGTTAGCAATACCTGAACCTGAGGGGGAGGGGTTTATTAAGGAATCGTTGTCAGTGGAATACGAGTGGAACCCGCTACGTTGTAATCATTGTAGTGTTTTCGGTCATTCTGATATGCAATGTCCTTGCCAGCCTAAGTCACAGGCAAATGTTCGTAATGATGTAAAAACAGGCAAGAAGCCGGTGGTGGATGCTGAGGGGTACACTGGTGTTTACGGAAAGAAAGCGGCTAAAAAGACTGGCTTCCCGATTAACAAGCCAAAACAGAAGTTTGAGTATAGACCTGTGGGTGCGAAAAAGAATCCTGAGACGAGTAGTGGTCCGCGTGAGCAGAGTACTCAGAGTTTTCATTCGGCTAACCCGTTTGATGCTCTTAATGACCCAACGGCTAATGAGGTGGATGAGAGGAACAACTCGGGTGATACTAGTAAAAACGTGCAGGATGAGGTTCAGGATGAGGTATTTACCGATGCGAATGTTTTTGATATGGATGCTTATTTGAGGCATGGTACGACTAAAACTGATCATAAAAAAGGGGCAAGCACTCCTTCGTCGCTAGTTATTAATGGTTAACATCGCTTCATGGAATATATGGGGTTTGAACCGCCCCGTTAAGCAAGCGGAGGTTCGTCAAGCTATTAAAGATTTTAAACTTAGTCTGTGTGCTGTTCTTGAAACTCATGTTGACCCGTGTAATTTATCTAATATATGTAAGTCGGTGTTTCGGTCGTGGAATTGGTTTTCTAATGGGGCTCGTTGCAATAAAGGTACAAGAATAATTGTTGGCTGGAATCCCAATATCTTTGATGCTATGGTTTTATCCCAGACGGATCAGGTCATGCACTTACAATTGATTCTTAAGCAAGAGAAAAAAACGGTGTTTTGTTCGATTATTTATGCGGCAAACTACTATATTTCGCGTAGGGATCTCTGGAGCCAGCTCTCGGTTCATAAAGCATTTGTTCGTGACGCTCCTTGGGTCATGCTTGGTGATTTCAACTCGGCTTTAAATCTTGAGGATAAGTCTATGGGTAGTTCGGTTGTTTCGGCTAGTATGCGGGAGTTTCAGTCTTGTGTAGCCGATATTGAAGTTCTTGATGTGAATCGGTCGGGCTGCCACTTTACTTGGAGCCAAAAACCGAGAAAAGGGATTGGGTTAATGAAGAAAATCGATAGAATATTGGCGAATTCGCAGTTTATTGCTTTGTTTCCAAATGCGGTGGCGATGTTTCATCCGGCTCGGTTATCTGACCATTGTGTTTGTGTGTTGAAAATACAGGAACCCGGAAATCTGAAGCACAAGTCTTTTAAATTTGCTAACTTTTTGGTTCATAAACCGGAATTCTTAGACATTGTGAAGCGTATATGGGATATGAGGGTTGATGGTGTTTTTCAGTTTTCTGTTGTGAAGAAGCTAAAGATGTTAAAGACTCCTCTCAGAGTCTTGCTTTTTCAGCAAGGTAATTTACATCAGAAAGTTCAGGTTTTGCGTGATAAGTTGGATGGGATTCAGATTAGTATTGATAAAGATCCGTCTTCTGAGTTACTTCGTGAAGAGGAAGTTAACATTCGTTGTGCTTATCAGGAAGCTTTGCTAGATGAAGAGCGGTTTTTGAAACAAAAGTCGAAAGTGGATTGGTTAGCGGCTGGGGATATGAATTCTGCATTTTTTCACTCATCTCTTAAAAATAAAGTGCATCATAGCCGCATAAATGTTATCCGGGATACTAGTGGCAAGGAGTATGAAGATGATTTGGTTCAATTAGCGTTTGTTAATCACTATGAAAATTTTTTGGGTGGTAGTAGGGACTCGTCTCTTATGCCAGCTCCAGATCTTTTTTCGAAATCGTTGGATGTGAATGCAGCGGCTCATATGGTTCGTCCGGTTTCTTCGGAAGAGGTCAAGAATGCCATGTTCTCGATGGGTTCTGACAAAGCTCCGGGTCCTGATGGTTTTACTGCGGGTTTCTTTAAGGGTGCCTGGCCGGTTGTGGGTTGTGAAGTTACCAACGCTGTTCGTGATTTTTTCATTCATGGTAAGCTTCTTCGGGAATTAAACCACACTCTTATTGTGCTTCTTCCGAAATCATCTTCTCCGAGTATAGTTACTGATTATCGGCCTATCGCTTGCTGTAATGTCTTATATAAATGCATTAGCAAGATTATTGCTGATAGAATTAAAGTGGTGTTGGATGACATTGTTAGTATTAACCAGTCCGCCTTTGTGCCTGGGCGAAAAATTTCGGATAATATATTGCTTACCCAAGAATTAATGCATAACTATCATCGTAATATCGGCCCTCCGAAATGTGCTTTTAAAGTTGATATCCAGAAGGCCTATGATACTGTTGATTGGAAATTTCTCAAGAGTATTTTGTTAGGGTTCGGGTTTCATCAAACCATGGTTCATTGGATTATGCTTTGTGTTTCTACTACCACGTTCTCAGTGTGTGTTAATGGGGAAATTCATGGGTATTTCAAGGGTAGTCGTGGGCTCAGGCAAGGTGACCCGGTTTCTCCTTATTTATTCACTCTTGTCATGGAGATTCTTACAGCCATATTGCAGCATTCGATTAGGATTGACTCGTCATTCAAATTCCATAACAGGTGTGAGCGGCAGCAAATTATAAACCTGTGTTTTGCGGATGACTTGTTTATTTTCTCGAAAGGTGAGATTGCTTCGGCTAGGTGCATTATGAAGTCCCTTGAGACTTTTGCTAATATGTCCGGGTTGTTTCCAAGCGTTCAAAAGAGTACTGTCTATTTCTCTAATGTCCCATCGTATGTGAAGAACGCTATTCTGAACATTATGCCTTTTAAAGAAGGCTCTTTGCCGGTGAAGTATTTGGGTGTGCCCCTCATAGCCTCGCGGCTTCTTTATAAAGATTGTCAGATCTTGATAGAGATGTTGGAGAATCGTATTATGCATTGGAGGAATAAGTTACTTTCTTTCGCAGGAAGGTTGCAACTTATTTCTTCTGTTCTGTCTTCGCTCCATATTTACTGGTCTTCTGTTTTCATGCTGCCAAAGCGAGTGATTGTTAGTTTGGAGGCTTTGATGCGGAATTTTCTGTGGTCTCATGATAAGGCTTTTCAAAAGGGTCACGCGAAAGTTTCTTGGAAAACGGTTTGTGTTCCTAAGCTTGAAGGGGGGTTAGGAATTCGTCGGATTGGTGATGTTAATATCGCTCTTATGACGGCTCATCTTTGGAGTATCATTACGAACCGGCGGTCTCTTTGGGTTGAGTGGGTTCATGCGTATCGGCTAAGGGGTAAAAGTATTTGGGCCTGCAAGGTGCCGTCGGCCTGCTGTTGGTCTTGGAGAAAAATTCTTCAGCTGCGTCCGTTGGTGAGAAGCTACTTTTGGACCGAAATTGGGAATGGCTCTCACACTTCAGCTTGGTTTGATAATTGGAGCGAGTTAGGGCCTCTAGAGCTATTTTTCTCGCCTCGTCTCATTGCGAATGCGGGTTTTCACATGCATTCTAAGGTGTCCGAAGTCTATTCTGATAATGGGTGGAGATGGCCGCTTGCGTGGAGGGAGGTTTGCCCGGCTCTAGATCAGATTGATCGGGTTTCTCTACAACCGAATAAATCTGATAAATTTTGGTGGCGGCATGGGGATGATAAGCTTGATTTCTCGTCTTCTCGTGTGTGGGATTCGATTAGACATCGTGAAGATCCAGTTAATTGGTGTGGTATTGTGTGGTTTAGTCAATGTATCCCGCGTCATGCTTTCTTAATGTGGCTGGTTATGAAGCGGAAACTTCTTACGCAAGATAAAATATTGAGCTGGGATATTTCTCGAAGAAAAAACATGAATATGTTGTGTTGTTTACTTTGTTACGCGAACCATGATTCACATCATCACTTGTTTTTTGAATGCAAGTTTTCGGCACAAGTGTGGAGTTTGGTTAGAGCTAAAGTTGGCATGGAGCTTGTTCAGCCGAAGTGGGAGGAAATTGTCAATTGGCTGCGGGATCGTGTCAAGTCAAAAGCAGTTAATGACTATGCTGCGAGACTTTTAGTAGCAGCGACTACGTATCTCATTTGGCAGGAGCGTAATGCTAGGCTTTTTAAGAATCAATTGCGGCCCCCGGAAGCGATAAGTGAACTCATTACTCAACAAGTGCGATATAAACTCATGGGAGCCAAGCTGAAAGATTGTGCCAATGTTCGAAGGTTGCTAGGGGACTGGGAGATAAAGAGTGCCGAAATGAAGGAAGATGGCAGCTAATTAGAGGGCAGTAGTTGTGTTTTGCTTTTCTAGATAGTCATAGTCTAGTGGTTTGTTGTTTGTGGTTTGGCTCTGTTTGAGTTGTTTGTTTCATGGTTTTGCTTTCATAGGGCATGTCCTATGATTGAACTAGTGTAGGCTCTCTACACTACTTGTTTTATATTTGTGAATATATAAAATCACCGGGGTAACCCTTTACCCAAAAAAAGATACACTTTCTGTTTTCTGTACTCCTGAGTGTAGACAAAGAGTTGAAGTTTATAGAATACACAACGCTGAGCTAATTCAAGATTATCAAGATATCAAAAATAAAAACTTTACTTTATCAAAAAACGAAAAACTTTATAAAGAAAAGATTGAAGCTCAGCGAAAAGACATCGTCAAACTCAAGGATGATGTAAGTGTGAAATCAAGTCAACTCTTTTATGTTCAGGAGAAACCTTGCACTGTAACTAAGGAACTGGAAGATATCAGAGATAGATATCAAATAAATGAGCTTAATATTAAGAAATTTGATTCTTCCAGCAAATTAGTCAAAAACTTGTGTGATCAACAGCTCGCGTACAAGGAAAAGAAAGGGCGTGGTTTGGGTTATAATCAGACTCCTCCTCCCTACAATGATAATTATTCTTATTTACCAATGACTGAGGAGGAGATGATAAATGAAAGCAACATGACTTATGGTCCCAAAAATAATAAGTCATCATTTAATGACAGACCAATTGAGAAACAGAAGTCTGCTCCAATAAACTTTGTTTCTAAAGGCTCAATTGATCCTAACACTTCGTCTTCATGTGTACATAAAGTATCTGAAGTAAAGTGTGGAGATGTTCTTGGGAGTGAACCAGTTGTTCATTCTAATATTTCTGAAAATTATTTTGAACAAATTGAATCTGATATTGCTTTTAGTCGGTCTTTGTTTGCATCATTTTGTGCTTATGTTTCATCTAGTGAGCCTGATGTTTTGGGCGAAAACGTTGATGTTTGTGCAACAGAGACTGAAACAGAAAACGAAACGAATGAGCCAGTTAAACCATCTGATTCCAAATGCGAATCACCTGAAGCAGCTGATTCTGAGAAATTGGAATCAGTTGATTCTAGTGAATTCAGCTCAAAGGCGTCATGTGCAGAACCGTCTTGTGCTGAAAATTCGTCAAATGTTTCAGCTGAAGTTTCTGCTAAAGTTTCTGGTATTTCATCCAACAAACCAGAACTCTCCAATTCTGTCAAAGCTGATGAATTAAAGGATGAAGAGAAGACTGGCGTGAACAAGGCTCCAAGTGCGCAAGCTGAACAATCTGAACCTTCTGTTAGTGATGAAAAGGTTCAGATCAAGCAACGAGAGCCGAAGCAAGCAAGTAAAGGACGCGGAAAGAAGAAGCCTAAACATCAAAAACAAGCATGCTCTCCACAGTCGTCAACGGGCAGCAATAGTCCTCAAAAGGCTCGTGTTGTGAAAAATGCCTTTGTTAAGCCAGTCAGTAATGGCAAATGTGAAAAATATGCATTTGACTGTGCTAACAAAGCTTTCGGAAAGACTGGTGAGATTTCTAAACAAGACCTGCAGTATAATAAAAACAAGAAGAATCAAAAGAAATCTCAACCACAGAAGGCCCGTGCAAACGATAAGTATAGACATCCAAATTCATCGTCGTCTGCAAGAAATGTAACATTTGTGCTTGTAATCACTGTGAACAGTTCAGTTATCAATAAAACAATGTTATTTGATCCCAATGTTTGTTTGGTTGTGATTTACATTTTTCATGTTTTGACTTTTGTTCAATTTCAAACTCTACATCGCTTTCTGGAGAGTTATACGCTAACTGGTGCTTAAACGTACTCAGTTTAATGCGACAAATACTCCGGAACATCAACATATACTCAAGTTTTGAAGGCTTTGTTATGGCAAAAACAAGTTAATTCGCTTACAGGGACTAAATTTGACAAACTGCGAAAGTATGACAATTTGAACTGTAACGAACATTTCGGAACATGTCCATAAGTTAAACATACCATAAATATCCTTTACATAGCTTAGAAATAGGCTTTGAGGGGTTTGGTATGCTAAAATAAACTTTTGGATCATTCAGGGACTAAAAGTGTCAAAAAGTGCACAAGTTTGCACTTTCGCGCATAACTTACGTTCTGAATACATCCGAACATCCAAAAATTTATGTAAGCATCCTTATATTATGCCTTAGTGTATGGCATGAGAAAAATCCATTCGTCACACATTTTGGATCGTTTTTCGCGCTTATGCGCATTCCGTCGTAATTAACCGAACATCGCGATCGTACGGCCAAACGAACCAACATCTGACATATTTTTGAGCATGTTTCATGTCCACAATGTTTAGGCATCATTTTAGGGCCTTAAAGTTGGCTTTACGGGTCTTAGAAGTGTCGGAAATGGCTTAAACACACAACAGGGACCTAAACTGTAAATTCTGCAAGTGGTGCAGATCAGACAGGGCCAGGTGGCCCGCATTAGTTTGGCCTGCACCTTGACGCGGGCCGCGTCAGACATACAGATCAGATAAGATCAATTAGTCAGCAAATATCAGCTGATTAAACCACAACCACATGATTTCACTTGCCCTTTCAGCTCCCTAAGGGTCATTTTCAGTAACCACAACTTTTCGACAAGTGTACGCACGAGATTCGATCACGTTTTTCAAGAAACGATCCTAACGGTTCGGGAAATACTATAAATACCCCACCCCCATTCTTGTTAAAACCCACAAAAATCTGATCTAAGCTCTAAGTTGGAACCTTTGTTTCATACCTGAGCCATTTTGATCTAGATTAGCATTCGGGGACCCTTCGTAAGTGTTCTTTCGTTCTTTATTCGCTTTTCGAGTCCGAAAGTCAACGTTTTGTTTGACTTTCTGCGTTGACCAGCCTATGGTCAACACGAAGTTCATTAGAACTTCATAACGTGAGCGTGATCACGATGGTTATAGTCCGTAGTGACTATACCTACTGATTACCACGTTATCTAGGCTCAGTGACGAGTAGTAGTTTCGGCCAAAATACGCATTCTTGTGTATTTTGTAACCAAACTACTCGTGGGCATCAAAGCCGTTTGTTTTGATGCCAAACCTGTTTTCTAAACTTAGTTAAGCATGTTCTAACATGCTTAGCTCGTCACTTTTAGTATAGTGCTTATATAGGGTCGTAAGGTAAGCGATCTAAATCATCGCTTATACTTTCGAACCCGACCCATTTGGTCGGTCATTAGGATCCGACCAAACACATTAGGTGACCATAGCTATAACCTTTCGAGGTTATACCTTGTGGTCACGATGTTAGGCGTTCCAAACGCGTTCTACGCAAACGACGCGTAAAGGTAGCATAAGCTACCTAAACGGGTCGTAATGGGCCGTAAGCACTTAGGTTAGGTTTCATTTTAGTATGTAGGCTTTGTTAAACCATATTACACGAGTCTCCATACTCGTTTGGTTTACGAACCCGCATACTACCCAATCCTCTGATTTAGGTCCGGTATATTAACATAGCTACCTATTAGGTACCGTTTGATATTCCGTGATCTCTAGCATTATTTCGTTGTTATACAAGGACTTCAAAGCAATCTCAGGTGAGTACATAGAACCCCATCTTTTACTGTTTTCCAAACTGTTTTGGGGTGAAACACATATGCCTACCTGTTTTTTTTTTTATTGGGTAAAGGGTTACCCCGGTAAATTTTATAAATCAACCAAATTAGTACAAGGGTGTGCCAAACCGAACACACCTACTAGACTTGGCATACCAAGACTAGGAAAACAAAATAAAACAGCCAAACTACACAACCAAACCAAAAACAGCCAAAAAGACAACCACGACAAACAATTACTAACTAGACCCGACTAAATGAACTTCTCAGCCCGGGTCTTCATCCGCACCCCTTGACGGGATCTGCCACTTCTTCAGCACTCGCTTGTGATCCGTTTGACCTTGGAACTTGAATCCCATCAACCGAAGACGCACGGAGCTTTTGATCTTCTCTGACACTTGATTAGGTGAACATTGAATCCGAGAGAATAATCGGTTGTTCCTTTCTTGCCAAATGAAATAAACCGAAGCCGATAGTACCAGCTTGCTAACAATATGCTCCAATTTGGCTGAGTTCGAGTATTGGTCCATCCAAGCCAAAACTGACGTCCACAACTCATTAACATACTTCATATCCACCATAGATTTCACATTCATCCAAACCTGCAAAGAGAACTTGCATGCGAAAAAAAGATGGTCTCTAGAATCGCGATCATGCTGGCATAAAGGGCAGCACATTAATCTTAGGTTTGTTTCACTACCTGCTTCCCAGACTTTCAGCCGGTCTTGAGTTTTCAACTTATTCTTGAGCACTAACCAAAGCTGGAAAGAGTGTCTCGGGATACACTGACTGAACCAGACCATGTTTGCCCAGCTAACTGTATTGCTACGCAAACGAATGGTATGCCAAACTTCCAACGAGCTAAACTGCCGTTCATTCCCCTCCAAATCTTTCCATACTATGCGGTCATGTAATTGGGAATTATCCCGAACAATAGTTAAGCCAATTAAAACTGGGTATATATCATACCAAGCTTGGGGCCATCTCCATTGACCGTTAGCATCTAAGATATCCGCCACAGAAGCCTGAAGGTTGAAACCAGCATTTGCAATGTGCCGCGGAGTTATAAATGCCCTAAGAGGGCTCAAGTGACACCAGTTGTCACTCCATGCATTTGTTCGAGCTCCATTCCGAATGACGTTCCAAATGAAAGGCCGAACCAAATTGCGAATCCATAAGAGCTTCCTCCAACTCCAACTAACGGAACCCCTACATTGGATATCCCAAAAATTATGATGCTTTATTTTGTGAGCATAAATCCATTGCACCCATAGAGACTTCCGTTTAACAAGAATACTCCATATATGTCTCGTAATAAGGGCCCTATTCACATCACAAATTCTCCGAATTCCTAAGCCACCCTCCATCTTAGGAAGACAAATATCGGACCACGCCACTTTAGCTTTAATTCTCCCAGCACCCCCGGCATTCCAAAGGAACCTCCGTATACGTTTTTCCAGCTCAGAGACAACCCTAGCCGGAATAACAAAAACCGAAGCCCAATAAATATGCATCGAAGACAGGACGGAGTTGATAAGCTGGAGCCTACCCGCAAAGGATAGCGTTTTTGTCATCCAATTATTAACTTTCTTGTCCAATCGATCCACTAACAGTTTACAATCCCGCGCACTCAGCTTAGACGAGATTAGCGGCACTCCTAAGTATCGAACAGGCAAAGATCCCTCCTGAAACGGCATTTCATTCAGGATCTCAGCTTTTACCTGTTGAGAAACATTACAAAAGAAAACCGTACTCTTAGCCTGACTCGGAACAAGCCCCGACATACTCGTGAATAACTCCAAGGCGGCTTTGATCTTTCTAACCGAATGGACACTCCCATGAACGAAAATAAAGAGGTCATCAGCAAATGAGACATTTATAATTCGTTGCTTCAAACACTGCGCGTGGAACTTAAAAGAAGTACCCGAAGCATTCTTTTGGAGCAATAGGGTAAGGACTTCCATAACGAGAGTAAACAGGTATGGAGACATAGGATCCCCTTGACGAAGACCCCTGTTACCTTTAAAAAACCCATGAAGATTACCGTTGATACTCAAAGAATACGTAGCCGTAGTGACACACGCCATAATCCATTTCACCATCGTCTTGTGAAAACCAAACATATTAAGAATCTTCTCTAGAAACACCCAACTTACAGTGTCATACGCCTTTTGAATGTCAATTTTAAACGCACATCTAGGAGGACCTTTATTCAAGTGGTAGTTGTGCATCAACTCTTGAGTTAACAGAATGTTGTCAGATATCTGTCTACCTGGGACGAAAGCAGATTGGTTTATACTAACCAATGAATCCAAGCTCCCTTTAACCCTATCCGTGATAATCTTGCTAATGCATTTGTAAAGAACATTACAGCATGAAATAGGCCGATAATCAAGAACAGAGTTAGGGGTTTCAACTTTAGGGATAAGGGCCAAGATTGTGTGATTTAACTGTTTCAGGATCTTGCCATTTCCAAAAAAATCAAGAACTGCATTCGTAACCTCATTACCCACAATATCCCAAGCATTCTTAAAGAAAGCTGACGTGTACCCATCAGGCCCCGGGGCTTTGTTTTCGCTTATACTGAACATAGCATTCTTTACTTCTTCCCGCGTTACATGTCGAACCATATTAGCTGCGTCCACCGAATTTAGAACATTAACAAAAACATCATCCATGTTCACAGTGGTAACCGGATCCTCCTTACCCAAAAACGCTGAATAATGGTCAACTAGAGCGGTCACAGCCTCATCCCCTTCAAACCTCCTGCCAGCCACATCCGTAATGCATTGAATTTTGGTACGATTGTTCCTGCATTTAACCGTATTGTGAAAGAATGCCGTGTTGGAGTCCCCCGCACAAAGCCATTCCACCTTCGACTTTTGTTTCAAAAAACATTCCTCATCGTAGGCAGCAGTTTTAAAATCCTGAAGGCACTCGAGCTCCAGTTTCCGAATATTCACATCCATCGGATTAGCATCAACCTTTTCCTGGATCTCATCCAGCTTCAAACGAAGCTCAAGAACTCTTTTATGAAGGTTTCCTTGTTGGAACAGGATTTTACGAAGGTCCGGCTTCAAGTTTCTAAGCTTACTAACAACCGAGAACATAGCAAACCCGTCAATCTTCTTCGCCCATTGTTTCTCCACACATACTTTAAATTCAGGTTTTGAGACAATAAAGTTTGCAAACTTAAATGGCTTTGGCCGAGAGTTGTTAGACTCATTAGACAGCTTCAAAATGCACGGCGTATGATCAGAGACTCGATAAGGGTGATAAATAACGTAAGCATCCGGAAATAAATCTAGGCACTTAACGTTACTCATTACTCTATCAATTTTCCTCATTAAACCGACCCCTTCCTTCGGCTTCTGATTCCATGTGAAATGGATACCATGGCCCTTAACATCAATAAGCTCCGCCTCTTCAATACAATCACAAAATTCCCGCATGCCTATCGAAAGACTAGAAGGACCAAATAACGAGTCATCCGTACTGAGAGCTGAATTGAAGTCCCCCATTACGAACCAAGCCTTATCCAAACACAACAGCTTATGTCTACATAAGTCCTCCCACAAACTTCTTCGTTCTTGATACTTGTTTTTCGCATAGACAAAAGAGCAGAAAAAACTCGAATTATCAGCTTTGGACCAGATCTGAGAGTGAATTACTTGATCAGTTTGGGACAAAATCATAACATCTACCACATCACTATCCCAACCAAGAATAATTCTAGTCCCTCGCTCACAAACTCCCCCATTAGACGTCCAACTCCACCCTCTAAAGACATTTTTACAAACCCTATCCAGATTAGCGACCTCCACATGAGTTTCTAAGATAGCACAAACCGAAACCTTGTTTTCTGAAAGCATAAGACGAACCTCCCTTTGTTTCAGGGGTTGGTTCAAACCCCTTATATTCCAAGAGAGGATGCTACCCATGGAGACCGCTATGACCGGGAGTGCTTGCCCCCTCAGAAACCTTTTCCAGGTTATCATTTTTCATAAATGCAGCCGTTTCCGTTTTAATTATCTCCTCCACTTCCTCATCGTTCTTAGTTTGACTCCCCTTATTACTGTTACCTGTTTCCTTCCCCACATTATCAGCCTTGGCCTCCATGTCATCTATATTCGACAAAGCTTCAAACGAGTTCCGTGTTTTAACATTATCACTTTTCTTGCCATTTACATTTATATCCTTTGTACCAGAAGTACTCGGATCTGACTTATTGACCTTAGGCTTGTAAATGAATTTCTGTTTCTGTCTGTTTGGAACCGCCCCTCTTCGAGCCGTCTTCCTCTTATCCATGATAAAGCCCTCATCGTCCACCACTATTTGTTTAGCTTTTTTGTTCTCATTCTTCCCACAAGTTTGATCATTGTGACCAAACAAACAACATAAAGAACATCTCTGAGGCTTCCACTCATATTCCACATTAATTACTTCAGTAATATAACCCTCCTCTTCAAGCTTTGGGATAGCAACAACAATGCGGTCTTTAAGCTCATGATCAGCATTAATTTCAACCAACGCTCTAGCAAAGCTACTCCTACCCCAGTTTTCCGATCACATGTCCGCCGTATATCCATCCAAGCGTTTTGGTTCACCTATCTTAGAAGCCAACAAGCTTAATCCATCCTCATTATAGATCGCAATAGGCACATTATGCAGCTTCACCCAAACCGGAACAGATTTAATTCCTTCCTTCTTAAGACTCACTGACGGAGACCAAACATTAAGGAATAACGGCACTTTCCTGATCAACCAAGGACCCCCTTCCAACACTTTATCCATACCCTCCTTAGTGTCAAATTTAAAGAAAAAGAAACCATCAGCGTTCATCATGAGTTTATTAAATCCAAACTTAGCCCAAACATTCTTAGCATAGTACTCGACAACTGGGTACGGCAGCCGATTACCCAAGAAGTATCCATATAACACATTGACAAACTTTTGTTGAACTTTGCGAATTACCTCTCGAGGGATCACAACATCCGCATCAGGTTTTGTCTCTCCTGAATCCAACTTCCGGAAATTAACTTCCTTTTTCACAATGGAAGCATTCTTGACCCTATCCGCATAAGACACCTTAACAGCACCCTCCTCTTTATTCCGAAACTCAACGTTACTCGGCTCATGGACAGGAACTGAGACCTTCTCCAATTCATCAATTATGTTTATCATTCTTGGATCACTTTGGCCAACACTTTGGCCGACACCCCTCCTCGGCAACACCGGATTTCCATCAATGTTTAACGATTTTGCATCAAGACTACTCCAAAAGGAAGACAGGTTGCTTCCAGATGTATGCATGTTACCTCGTACCTGTTGTGCATTTATCGGCTTTGTACTGCTCTTGCTAATAAAAACATCCCCATGCAATCTTTCAGAAAACGAACGAAAACCTAAATCCCCTAACCCTTGTTCATTAATGTCAGGCGGTTCAGAATTCATTGTCACAAAACCCTAATACCATGCAGACGTAAACAATGGCTAAAAGTAAACCCTAGTTTAGCTGACACGGATGAAACAGCTCAACAAATCAGTAATCCACCAACAATCGATACCTTGAAGAAGAAGTAATAGCGATTCAGAAACCCTAATCCACCACCTCTCCAAACTATGCAACGAATCCAAAGCAAGAACTCAACCCGAGCAGGTTGGCGGCAAACCCTAGCATGCAAAAAACAAGAAACGAACAAACCCTAAACCTGATTTCAAAATATTAGAAACCACGGTAGAAGTCTAGAAACCTTACTCAGAAGGATCGACAACACCACAATTGCCAACCCAGATTAATCAAGAATAAGATCAGATGAACAAGAAGCTAGGGTTTCTCAGAAGTCGCCAAAATCGCCCAGAGCCCCTTCAAAACACCACATATGCCTACCTGTTACTTTCATGCTTTCCATGTTTTCACATCATATACCTGCTATGTTCGTTAGTACATTATAGTACATGATTTCATTACATTTCATGCTATGTATGCCCATTGTGTGCGTACTTAGTACATTGCTTTACATTACACTTCATGCTATGTATGCCCATTGTGTGCGTACTTAGTACATGCCCACTGTGTGCGTACTTAGCACATTGCTTTACATTACATTTTCATGCAAGGTATGCCAATTGGGTCCGTACTTAGTACATTGTTTCACATTGCATTTCATGCTATTTATGCCCATTGTGTGCATACTTAGTACAATTGTTTACATCACATGCCTTCATTTTGGTATAGCATTTGGTTTGTTTAACATGGAACAATACATTCATTAACATTGATCACGCCATTCGTTAGTAGGTAGTGGTACCATAGGAATTGACAACTCCCGTTCCTGAAATCCTGGGTTTGTTTGGATTGGAAGGAATGACCGAATTCGATATACATAACTTAGATAAACCATTAATTTGTTTAAGGGTTTATCGCCACAGTCTCAAGGCTTGGATGTATGCATATTTCACAATACCGCATAAATGTTAATATCAGTAGAGCATGCATTGTTCCACAAAACATAACGTTGATTTAAACCATGTTTTACTTCAACACCTTGTTTTGTGCATTTTACATATGGTTTAGTTGATACATCTCACTTACCATACAAGATATATTTTGGGTACACATTACATGATCTACATTAAACATAAACATTTTGACATTGATATACATACTTGGTGGTTTACATTGAACATAGACATTTCGATATGGTTTACACAATAACACTTGACAATCAATTTATACATGAACAATTTACATGGTGGTTGGTTTGGGTAAATGGTTGGAGTAACGTGGCGTATGTAATATGATACAAACATGGTGGAGTAACACTTGACAATCAATTTATACATGAACAATTTATACAAACAACTCATCTTATACATACTCATTTTACTAGGTTATTCTTTTAACCTTACATTTATTTTACATATCATCTGATATTATCGTTTTTCAAATGGTTTATAAAGCAAGACAAATTACAAGGTTCATGACTGACTGTTATTAAACAATTCTTTAAACTCAAGTCATGAATCCCATTTTCACAAAACCTATGTATCTCACAGGCATTTTTATGCTGATGTACCTACTTTCACATGTGCATTCTTTAAACTCTTTGTTTTCCTGTTTAAGATAATGTATTACGCTTGTTTAATAAATAAAATGTAACTTTGATTTCCATGGTTATGAAACAATTAATTCTGTCCCAACACTCCCCGGCGTTTCCGCCGCGGTTGCATGTTATACGCGGCCGGGGTGTAATAGAAGAGTTGGTATCAGAGCCAATGGTTATAGGGAATTAGGTTATTAGTAATGCTTTGACCTAGACTATAACTTTCTAGGATCCTAACACAAGTTATCTTGTGTTTAGATTTTAAAACATGCACTTCACCTATCCTTAGGTGATAACCACAACGAGAATAGCGATTCCGAATCCGCTTTGAAAATTAATCATCTGTTCTAGGATGATTGATTACTAGGTTTTGAACCCTCTGTTATATGGTTTTGAACCCCTTTGAATTTTCAAAATCTCGTCAAGGTTTTCGGGTTTTAATAGTGTGAACACGTGCGAATTGGAAGAGTGAATGCCTGTACCCTGAGTTTTCTGTCTAAGGCTAGAGTGTTCGTACAAATCCACATAATCGGACCAGTCACTCTTACCTGGGAACTCTTGGGGTGAGTCCTCGCTTATAGGCGAGCATGTCTTCGCAATGCATTATTTTCGACACATTTACTTTGATTAGACATTATGTGTCGCTTGTTTGCTTAGCGATACATAACCATCATCTTTGCTTTTGTTGATTTTGTTTCATCTCATTCTCTTCATCTAATCATCTCACTCATTTCCTTTCATGTTTTTCCTCGTCTAGAATGCCTCCTCGACGCGACAACCAGGTAGCAAATGCCGAACTGGCAGAAATTATTGCACAGCAGATGGCTGCTGCACTCCCAAATCTCTTTGCTCAATGGAACCAAGCCAATAACAACAACAATGCTCCATGCAATTTCAAGAATTTTAACTCGGCTAAACCACTCAAGTTTAGTGGTTCTGAAGGAGCAACTGGGCTTCTTCAATGGTTTGAGAGCATTGAGAATACTTTTCGCCACGTTCAGTGTCCGGATAATCGCAAGGTCGAGTTTTCTTCGAGCGTGTTTCAGAAGAGGGCTCTTACATGGTGGAATGGGGTAATGAGAGACCGTGGTGCAGACGTTGCTCTAGCACAGACGTGGGCTGAACTCAGAGCCCTTCTGAGGAGGGAGTTTCGTCCTCGTCGCGTTGGAGAAAGAGTTTGATGACTTGAAACAAGATAGTGGCTATACTGATAGGTTTGAGGAGTTGAGTCTGCTTTGCCTGACTATGGTTGCCCCACTCGACAAGGCTATCGAAAGGTACATCGACGGCCTGCCTGACTCGGTACAAGACATTATTATTGGTAGCAACCCTACCACCCTCCGTCAGGCGATCGAGTTATCAGCGACATTGACTGAGTCGCAGATTCGGAAGAATAAATTACACAGGAAGGGTGACAAGGGCAAGAAACAGTCGTCTGACAAGGAAGATAGCAAGAAAGGTCAAAACAAGAATGGAAAGGATTCTGGTTCATCAAAAAGGGCAAAGAAGCGTAAGGATTCCCAAAACTATGATGTCACTGCCCAAGCTAACCAGGCAGCTCCCAACCAACCCGCACAGCCTCCAGCAAAGAAGCCCTATTCAGGAAGTGCACCTTTGTGCAATAGATGCAACAGTCACCATCAGCCGCAACATCAGTGCCGTTTCTGTACTAATTGTGGGAAGTCAGGTCATCTTGCCGATGTTTGTCGGTTTGCTCAGAATCGCGCAGTTCAGAACCCGGCTCAACAAGTTGCTCAGCCTCCTGCTCAGCAACAGGGTCAAGCTGCACGACCACAATACCCACCAGGTGCTTGTTATAAGGATCTGACCCACTACAGAAACCGGTGCCTAAGGCTAGCAAACCAGAACCAGAATCAGAATCAGGCTCAGGCTCGAGGGCGAGTCTTCAACATGAATGCTCAAGAGGCATAAGCAGACAATGAAGTGGTGAACGGTATGTTCTTTATTAATAATCAGCCTGCATCTGTTCTTTTTGATTCGGGTGCCGACAAGAGTTTTGTGTCATTGTCTTTTGAGCCAATGCTTCACGTGTCTAGAACGAAACTAGGTAAACCTTTGATAGTAGAGGTTGCTAATGGTGAACCCATTGTTCTTGATTCTGTTCTCCGCAACTGCTAGTTGAACCTTAACGACCATATTTTTCCTATTGACCTCACGCCTATGCAACTTGGAAGCTTCGACGTTATTGTAGGTATGGATTGGTTATCTAAGCATCGCGCAGAGATAGTTTGTTCTGAGAAGATTGTTCGTGTGCCGCTGTCGACAGGCGAGATCCTACAGGTTCGTGGTGAGAAGCCTGCCGGTGGTCTCAAACTCATGTCTTATTTTAAAGCACGGAAGTATCTACGGAAGAACTATGTGGCTTTCTTAGCACATGTTACAGCAGATAAAGGCAAGAGTAAGTCTATTTCAGATATTCCTGTCGTTCGGGATTATTCTGAAGTTTTCCCTGAAGAGTTACCTGGTCTACCTCCAGCACGCCAAGTCGAGTTCCGTATTGACCTCGTACCTGGTGCAAATCCCATTGCCAGAGCTCCATACCGTCTTGCACCGTCTGAGATGCAAGAGTTGTCTAAGCAGCTACAGGAACTCTCCGACAAAGGTTTTATCCATCCTAGCTTTTCACCTTGGGGTGCTCCCGTTCTTTTTGTCAAAAAGAAGGATGGATCTTTTAGGATGTGTATCGATTATCGTGAGCTTAACAAGCTTACCATCAAGAATCGATATCCCCTACCTCGCATCGATGATCTTTTTGATCAATTGCAAGGCGCTTCTTATTTTTCAAAGATTGATCTGCGATCTGGATATCATCAACTCCGTGTGCATGAAGAGGATATTCCCAAGACAGCGTTCCGTACTCGTTATGGGCATTATGAGTTCACAGTCATGCCATTCGGTTTGACTAATGCTCCCGCTGTTTTCATGGACTTGATGAATAGGGTCTGCAAACCTTATTTGGATAAGTTCATCATCGTTTTCATTGATGACATTTTGATATATTCTAAGACGCGAGCTGATCATGAGCAACATCTTCGTCTTACTTTGGAACTCCTAAAGAAAGAGCAACTTTTCGCCAAATTCTCCAAGTGTGAATTCTGGCTTAAAGAGGTTCAATTCTTAGGACATATTGTCAACGAACAAGGTATTCATGTAGATCCCTCCAAGATCAGTGCGATTAAGGATTGGGATACACCTACTACTCCTACTGAAGTTCGTTCTTTTCTTTGTCTTGCGGGTTATTACCGCCGCTTCATAGAGAATTTCTCGAAGATTGCAGTTCCTCTAACTGCTCTAACACAAAAGAACAAGCCATTTGATTGGGGATTCAAACAAGAGGAAGCGTTCCTGACTTTGAAACAAAAGCTTTGCGACGCGCCTAATGTGCCCATTGCTATTTATAGTGATGATGGTTTAAGCTTATTAGCGTCTAAGATAGGGGAACCAAAACGATTGGATGGTTATACGGCTGATATGTGCGCCGAGAACTGGGGAAGGAGTAGTTTTGCTAGGGCGTTGGTTGAAATTAATGCCGATCATGAACTAAAGGAACGCATTGTTGTTGCCATCCCAAAGCTTGACGAGGAGGGTTATATTAATGAAGTAATTAACGTGGAATATGAGTGGAAGCCTCAGAGATGCTCGATATGCTGCATGTTCGGGCATAATGATCAGACGTGTGGGAAGAATGAGAATAGGAAGAATGACACTAAGAAAGCCAAACAAGTAGTTGTGGATGACGATGGTTTTACCGTGGATAAGCGGAAGGTGGCTCGAGTAGGAGTTGTTCCAAAGAAACAAAAGCAAAAATTTATATATAGGCCGAAGCCTAATAGATTGGACCCGAGCACATCAGGTGCAAAGGACGCGAATGGTAACATGAAGAGGACGGACAATGTTAAAACTTGTAATGCCTTTGAAGCGTTATCGGATATGGATGACCACGAGCTGAAAGATGACAATGTGGTGAACAAAAACGGAACTAAGAATACTGGGCAACAGGCAGAGAAGGATGACGAGGTGGAGGAGACTATTCCGACGGAGACAGCAAAGTTTATGAAAAATGATAGTCATAAGCAGGTTTCTGAGGGGGCAAGCACTCCCGGTCAAAGCGGTTTAAATGGATAGCTTCATGGCATGGAATATAAGGGGTTTGAACCAACCCCTGAAACAAAATGAGGTTCGTGTGATGTTGTCAGAAAATAAAGTTTCAGTTTGTGCGGTCTTAGAATCTCATGTGAATGCAACCAATCTGGCTAGTGTGTGTAACAAAGTGTTTAGACGATGGAGCTGGACTTCAAACGGGAGTTTATGCCAGCGGGGTGCTAGAATTATTCTTGGTTGGAATAATGAGCTGGTGGACGTCATGGTCTTAGCTCAGAGTGAGCAGGTTATTCATACTCAAATTTGGTCCAAAGTTGATAGTACGAGTGTTTTCTGTTCATTTGTTTACGCGATGAATAATTACCAACAACGTCGAGGCTTGTGGGAAGATTTATGCCATCATAGGCTTTTGTGTTTAGACAAAGCTTGGTATGTTATGGGGGACTTTAATTCAGCGTTACACGCGGATGACTCGTCGTTTGGGATGTCTAGTCAATCGATAGGTATGCGTGATTTTTATGAATGTGTTCAACGGTCGGAGCTGGTTGATGTTAAAGGGCATGGAATTCACTTCACGTGGAACCAGAAGCCGAGAGAAGGTATTGGTCTTCTTAGGAAGATTGATCGAGTAATGTGCAATATGAAGGGTATGGACCTTTATCCGGATGCTTATGTGTTCTTTCATCCGTCCCGGGTTTCTGATCACACTCCGTGTATCTTGAATCTGAATACGGTGAAATCCTCTTTCAAGCCAAAGCCGTTTAAATTCGCAAACTTTATAGTTTCTAAACCTGGTTTCAAGGTTTGTGTCGAAAGGGAATGGGGAAAATCTATTGCGGGCTGTACTATGTTCTCGGTGACTAGTAAGCTGCGTAATCTGAAACCTGGGCTTAGAAAGATCCTGTTCCAACAAGGAAATCTGCATAAAAAAGTTATTCAGCTGCGCAAGGACCTAGATGAAGTTCAGAAACTGGTTGACTTGAACCCGTTCGATGTTGAGCTTAGACAAAGAGAACAACAGTGCCTTCATGAGTTTAAAGAAGCGGCCTATGACGAGGAGTGCTTCTTGAAACAAAAATCAAAGGTGGAGTGGCTCTGTGCTGGGGACTCAAATACGGCTTTCTTCCATAATTCAGTCAAGTGTAAAAATAACCGGAGCAAAATTCATTGCATTCGGGATGTGGCAGGTAATCGGTTTGAAGGTGAAGAGGCGGTGGCAGCCCTTGTAAACCATTACGCTTTGTTTTTGGGCACGGAGGATCAGGTTTCGAATATCTATAATTCAGATGTTTTCATTAATGTGGTTGACCAAAATGAAGCGAATAGAATGGTGAGACAAGTTACTCGTGACGAGGTGAAGGAGGCCATGTTCAGCATAAGTGAAACTAAAGCCCCGGGACCTGACGGGTATACATCGACGTTCTTTAAGCATGCTTGGGAAATAGTGGGTAAAGAGATAACGGATGCGGTTTTGGAGTTTTTTGACAATGGTCAAATGCTGAAACAAGTTAATCATACTATTTTAGCTCTTATTCCAAAAGTGGAGACGCCGGACTCGGTACTAGATTACCGACCTATATCGTGCTGCAATGTGATTTATAAATGTATCAGTAAGATCATTACGGACAGATTAAAGGGCAGTTTGGACTCGCTGGTCAGCATTAATCAGTCTGCTTTCGTTCCCGGTAGGCGGATATCTGATAATATTCTTTTAACACAAGAACTAATGCACAACTATCACCTAAATAAAGGTCCTCCTAGATGTGCTTTCAAGATAGATATTCAAAAGGCATACGACACGGTGAGTTGGTCTTTCTTGGAGAGGATTCTTTCTCGATTCGGTTTGCATAGGAAAATGGTGAAATGGATAATGACATGCGTTACTACGGCAACATATTCTTTGAGCATAAACGGCAACCTTCACGGGTTCTTTAAAGGGAAACGGGGTTTGCGTCAAGGGGATCCCATGTCTCCGTATTTGTTCACTCTTGTTATGGAGGTGCTTACGTTAGGTCTCCAAAAGGCTGCTAGTGCCAGCTCGTTGTTCCAATACCACGCTCAGTGTAAGAAACAAAAGATTATAAACGTATCGTTTGCTGACGATTTGTTCATATTTGTGCATGGGAATACGTATTCGGTAAGTAAGATAAAGGCCGCTTTGGAGGAGTTCACGGGAATGTCGGGTATGGTCCCGAGCCTTGCAAAAAGCACGGTGTTTTTCTGTAATGTGCCGCAACATGTTCGACAGGAAATTCTTAATATTATGCCGTTTCAAGAAGGGTCCTTGCCTGTTCGATATTTAGGGGTGCCATTGATTTCGTCAAAGTTGTCCGCTAGCCACTGTAGAGTCCTCGTTGACCGAATGGACAAAAAGATTAACAACTGGATGACGAAAACCCTTTCCTTTGCGGGTAGGCTACAGCTTATCAACTCCGTTCTTTCAGCCATGCATATTTACTGGGCTTCAGTTTTTATTATTCCGGCTAGTGTCGTAAATGACCTGGAGAAACGTATGCGTCGTTTCCTATGGAATGCGGGTAATGTTGGTAAGGTTAAAGCTAAAGTTGCGTGGAACGATGTATGTCTTCCGAAACATGAGGGTGGCCTAGGCATCAGGAGGGTTGGGGATGTTAACAAAGCTCTAATCGCTAACCATATATGGAGCATTCTGGTCAAACGCAAGTCCTTATGGGTGCAATGGATCTATGATTATAAAGTAAAGGATCAGAATTTCTGGGAGATTCAATGTAGGGGTGGTATGAGTTGGGGATGGCGGAAGATTCTTTCCATTCGTAACATTGTTCGCCCTTTCATTTGGAAACTCATTCGGTCTGGTAGGCAAACGAACGCTTGGAGTGACAACTGGTGTCACTTGAGTCCTCTTAGGGCGATGATAACTCCAAGACGAATTGCAAATGCGGGTTTTAACCTCAGTTCTTCAGTTGCGGATTTACTTGACAGCAATGGCCAATGGAATTGGCCTCAAGCGTGGTATGACCTCTACCCAGTTTTGATCGGGTTGAGCATTGATATGCCTAATCCCCATTTACGGGATCTTACGGTTTGGAGGGATTTAGAGGGCAACCAGCGACATTTTTCATCGTCGGAGGTTTGGCATAACATTCGCACCCGAGATTCTCCTGTGAGCTGGGCAAATATGGTCTGGTTTAGTCAGTGTATCCCACGACATTCGTTTCACCTTTGGTTGGTCATAAAAAATAAGTTGCGAACTCAGGACCGATTGCGTGTTTGGGAAGCGGGTAGTGAAACAAACTTACGGCTCATGTGTTGTCCTCTTTGCCAGCATGGTCGAGATTCAAGAGATCATCTCTTTTTCTCTTGTGTTTTTGCTTCGCAGGTTTGGATGAACGTAAAGAATATGACTGATATGGACAATGTGAGTGGGTCGTGGGAGTCTATTTCGGAGTGGATGGCTCAACACGCTAATTCAAGAACATTAGACCGAGTGGTATGCAAGTTGGTGGTAGCAGCTTCGGCTTATTTCATCTGGCAAGAGCGCAATAACCGGCTCTTCACCAGAACCCATTTTTCGATTAATCAGGTTACCGAGGAGATTAAAAACACGGTCCGGCTTCGGTTGATGGATTTTAGGCTTCAAAGGCATGTGGATTACAATCGAGTTGTGACGAAGTGGCAGATTCCAGCAAGGGCGCTGAATGAAGACCCGGGTTAAGCATATCGATGGGGGGTTTTCTAGATAGATAGTTTGTAGCTGGTCGTGTTTTTTGTTTCGGGTTGTTTTGTTTCTTTGGTTGTTGTGTTTGTGGGCTTTGTTTTGTCATGGTTGTCTTGGATTGTAGTGTGTGTCAGTGTTTTGGCACACCCTGTTCTTTTATTTGGTGATTTATAAAATTTACCGGGGTAACCCTTTACCCAAAAAAAAAAAAAAAAACCCTTGCCTGAGGGCAATGATGATTTCGTCGTCTATTGCGACGCATCTAAATTAGGCCTTGGCTGCGTCCTGATGCAGAGAAACAAAGTCATAGCATACGCATCGAGGCAGTTGAAGATACATGAGAAGAACTACACCACGCATGATCTTGAGTTGGGTGCAGTTGTCTTCGCTCTTAAGATTTGGAGACACTACTTGTACGGTACAAAATGTGTGGTTTTCACAGACCACAAAAGTCTTCAACATATCTTCAATCAGAAAGAACTCAACATGAGACAGCGACGTTGGGTTGAACTTCTAAACGACTATGACTGCGAAATTCGCTACCATCCTGGTAAGGCGAATGTCGTAGCCGATGCTTTGAGTCACAAGGAACGTACTAAGCTTCATTGCGTTCGTGTCCAATCTGTTATTCAAGCTCAATCCGATATCCAAGCACGTATCTCTCTAGCTCAACAAGCTTGTGTTTCACAAGGTTTGATGGATAAGGAATTTCCTTATCACATAACACCTGCTCTGGAACTGAAAGACAATGGATCGTATGACTTCATGGACCGTTTATGGGTCCCAAGCCAAGATAATCTTCGTACCCTGCTTATGGATGAAGCCCATAAGTCTCGTTATTCTATTCATCCTGGCTCAGATAAGATGTATAAGGATCTTCGTATTCAGTATTGGTGGCCTGGTATGAAGAAAGACATTGCCTTGTATGTATCAAAATGCCTTACTTGTCTTAAGGTTAAGGCTGAACATCAGCGTCCTTCTGGTTTATTGGAGCAACCAGAGATCCTAGATTGGAAATGGGAAAACATTACTATGGATCTCATTACTAAACTCCCGCGCACAAAGAAAGGTCACGATGCCATCTGGGTAGTTGTTGATTGTCTTACTAAATCAGCGCATTTCTTGCCAATCCGTGAGGATTTTTCGGCTGACAAACTTGCTCAAATCTACGTGGATGAAATTGTAGCTCGACATGGTGTTCCTTTGAACATCATTTCTGACAGAGATGCTCGTTTCACTTCTCATTTTTGGAGAACCATGCAATCTGCTATGGGGTCCCAACTTAATCTGAGCACAGCTTATCATCCACAAACGGATGGTCAATCTGAAAGAACAATCCAGACACTGGAGGATATGCTTAGAGCTTGTGTGATGGATTTTGGTGGTAGTTGGGATTCACATCTTCCATTG
The DNA here is from genome assembly GCF_002127325.2 of Helianthus annuus. Lineage (NCBI taxonomy): Eukaryota > Viridiplantae > Streptophyta > Magnoliopsida > Asterales > Asteraceae > Helianthus > Helianthus annuus. The sequence continues at coordinate 83,388,086 of NC_035442.2, forward strand.
ATTGAATTCTCCTACAACAACAGTTATCACTCCAGCATCAACATGGCTCCTTTCGAGGCTCTCTATGGTCGAAAATGTCGTTCACCAGTCTGCTGGAATGAGATCGGCGAGGCTCAAATTACTGGACCTGCCCTCATTTTAGAGACAACGGATAAGGTAAAGAAAGTTCGTGATAACCTTCAGACAGCTAGAAGCCGTCAAAAGAGTTACGCGGACCTAAAACGCAAGCCCTTGGATTTTCAAGTCGGTGATCGTGTATTACTTAAGGTCTCACCTTGGAAAGGTGTGATCAGATTCGGAAAGAAAGGAAAACTTGCACCTAGATACGTTGGACCATTCAAGATAGCCTACAGACTTGAGTTACCTCCTGAACTGGGAAATGTTCATCCAACCTTTCACGTGTCCAATCTCAAGAGGTGTTTAGCTGATGAGAACCTCCACATACCACTTGACGAAATTCGTGTTGACAAAACAATGAAATTTGTTGAGAAAGCGGTGGAAATCATGGAATGTGAAGTCAAGTGGCTTAAACGCAAACGCATTCCTTTGGTCAAGGTTCGCTGGGAATCTAAACGTGGACCCAAGTTTACTTGGGAACGCGAAGATCAAATGAAGGCAAAATATCCGCATCTTTTTCCACGAGTTTCCTCTAAATAAATTTCGGGACGAAATTTTCACAAGTAGGGGAGACTGTAACATTTGTGCTTGTAATCATTGTGAACAGTTCAGTTATCAATAAAACAATGTTATTTGATCCCAATGTTTGTTTGGTTGTGATTTACATTTTTCATGTTTTGACTTTTGTTCAATTTCAAACTCTACATCGCTTTCTGGAGAGTTATACGCTAACTGGTGCTTAAACGTACTCAGTTTAATGCGACAAATACTCCGGAACATCAACATATACTCAACATACCTTAAATAACCTTTACATAACTTAGAAATAAGTTTTGAAGGCTTTGGTATGGCAAAAACAAGTTAATTCGCTTACAGGGACTAAATTTGACAAACTGCGAAAGTATGCCAATTTGAACTGTAACGAACATTCCGGAACATGTCCATAAGTTAAACATACCATAAATATCCTTTACATAGCTTAGAAATAGGCTTTGAGGGGTTTGGTATGCTAAAATAAACTTTTGGATCATTCAGGGACTAAAAGTGTCAAAAAGTGCACAAGTTTGCACTTTCGCGCATAACTTACGCTCTGAATACATCCGGACATCCAAAAATTTATGTAAGCATCCTTATATTATGCCTTAGTGTATGGCATGAGAAAAATCCATTCGTCACTCATTTTGGATCGTTTTTCGCGCTTATGCGCATTCCGTCGTAATTAACCGAACATCGCGATCGTACGACCAAACGAACCAACATCCGACATATTTTTGAGCATGTTTCATGTCCACAATGTTTAGGCATCATTTTAGGGCCTTAAAGTTGGCTTTACGGGTCTTAGAAGTGTCGGAAATGGCTTAAACACACAACAGGGACCTAAACTGTAAATTCTGCAAGTGGTGCAAATCAGACAGGGCCAGGTGGCCCGCATTAGTTTGGCCTGCACCTTGACGCGGGCCGCGTCAGACATACAGATCAGATAAGATCAATCAGTCAGCAAATCTCAGCTGATTAAACCACAACCACATGATTTCACTTGCCCTTTCAGCTCACTAAGGGTCATTTTCAGTAACCACAACTTTTCGACAAGTGTACGCACGAGATTCGATCACGTTTTTCAAGAAATGATCCTAACGGTTCGGGAAATACTATAAATACCCCACCCCCATTCTTGTTAAAACCCACAAAAATCTGATCTAAGCTCTAAGTTGGAACCTTTGTTTCATACCTGAGCCATTTTGATCTAGATTAGCATTCGGGGACCCTTCGTAAGTGTTCTTTCGTTCTTTATTCGCTTTTCGAGTCCGAAAGTCAACGTTTTGTTTGACTTTCTGCGTTGACCAGCCTATGGTCAACACGAAGTTCATTAGAACTTCATAACGTGAGCGTGATCACGATGGTTATAGTCCGTAGTGACTATACCTACTGATTACCACGTTATCTAGGCTCAGTGACGAGTCGTTGTTTCGGCCAAAATACGCATTCTTGTGTATTTTGTAACCAAACTACTCGTGGGCATCAAAGCCGTTTGTTTTGATGCCAAACCTGTTTTCTAAACTTAGTTAAGCATGTTCTAACATGCTTAGCTCGTCACTTTTAGTATAGTGCTTATATAGGGTCGTAAGGTAAGCGATCTAAACCATCGCTTATACTTTCGAACCCGACCCATTTGGTCGGTCATTAGGATCCGACCAAACACATTAGGTGACCATAGCTATAACCTTCCGAGGTTATACCTTGTGGTCACGATGTTAGGCGTTCCAAATGCGTTCTACGCAAACGACGCGTAAAGGTAGCATAAGCTACCTAAACGGGTCGTAATGGGCCGTAAGCACTTAGGTTAGGTTTCATTTTAGTATGTAGGCTTTGTTAAACCATATTACACGAGTCTCCATACTCGTTTGGTTTACGAACCCGCATACTACCCAATCCTCCGATTTAGGTCCGGTATATTAACATAGCTACCTATTAGGTACCGTTTGATATTCCGTGATCTCTAGCATTATTTCGTTGTTATACAAGGACTTCAAAGCAATCTCAGGTGAGTACATAGAACCCCATCTTTTACTGTTTTCCAAACTGTTTTGGGGTGAAACACATATGCCTACCTGTTACTTTCATGCTTTCCATGTTTTCACATCATATACCTGCTATGTTCGTTAGTACATTATAGTACATGATTTCATTACATTTCATGCTATGTATGCCCATTGTGTGCGTACTTAGTACATTGCTTTACATTACATTTCATGCTATGTATGCCCATTGTGTGCGTACTTAGTACATTGCTTTACAATACATTTCATGCTATGTATGCCCATTGTGTGCGTACTTAGTACATTGCTTTACATTACATTTTCATGCAAGGTATGCCAATTGGGTGCGTACTTAGTACATTGTTTCACATTGCATTTCATGCTATTTATGCCCATTGTGTGCATACTTAGTACAATTGTTTACATCACATGCCTTCATTTTGGTATAGCATTTGGTTTGTTTAACATGGAACAATACATTCATTAACATTGATCACGCCATTCGTTAGCAGGTAGTGGTACCATAGGAATTGACAACTCCCGTTCCTGAAATCCTGGGTTTGTTTGGATTGGAAGGAATGACCGAATTCGATATACATAACTTAGATAAACCATTAATTTGTTTAAGGGTTTATCGCCACAGTCTCAAGGCTTGGATGTATGCATATTTCACAATACCGCATAAATGTTAATATCAGTAGAGCATGCATTGTTCCACAAAACATAACGTTGATTTAAACCATGTTTTACTTCAACACCTTGTTTTGTGCATTTTACATATGGTTTAGTTGATACATCTCACTTACCATACAAGATATATTTTTGGTACACATTACATGATCTACATTAAACATAAACATTTTGACATTGATATACATTCTTGGTGGTTTACATTGAACATAAACATTTCGATATGGTTTACACAATAACACTTGACAATCAATTTATACATGAACAATTTACATGGTGGTTGGTTTGGGTAAATGGTTGGAGTAACGTGGCGTATGTAATATGATACAAACATGGTGGATACGCCGCTGGTACTTCCTATATATAAATGCTTGCATTATATTACATATCGTAGCGTTATCTAAATCATTTCAGTATAAACATATTTCATTTTATACGAATAACATATTCTTCACAAGACATTGTTTTACAAACAACTCATCTTATACATACTCATTTTACTAGGTTATTCTTTTAACCTTACATTTATTTTACATATCATCTGATATTATCGTTTTTCAAATGGTTTATAAAGCAAGACAAATTACAAGGTTCATGACTGACTGTTATTAAACAATTCTTTAAACTCAAGTCATGAATCCCATTTTCACAAAACCTATGTATCTCATAGGCATTTTTATGCTGACGTACCCACTTTCACATGTGTTTTCAGGAGCTGTTCCGTAGGATGATGATCATGTCACTAGGGCGGACCTGTGCCTTAGAGATTAAAAATGAAAATAGACTAGTTTAATTATGTCACGAACTCTTTGTTTTCCTGTTTAAGACAATGTATTATGCTTGTTTAATAAATAAAATGTAACTTTGATTTCCATGGTTATGAAACAATTAATTCTGTCCCAACACCCCCCGGCGTTTCCGCCGCGGTTGCATGTTATACGCTGTGACACCCCAGGAAAACCAGTAAACGATACAACTTACCTAGCTTCCTCAGTGAGTACGTACCAAATTTCGGGACGAAATTTCTTTCAAGTTGGGGATAATGTGACAACTCGTATTTTAACCGTCTCTTGTACTAAGTGTTAACTGTATGAACTATTTGTGATTACGTGAATTATATCGATTGAATGAATGCATGACTTAGCGATATGTTTTATGTGTTATTGAACCGATCACACAAGACCCACTCGATTTCACTAACTCAATCGGCCCTACACAACTCGAGATCTCAAGGGCGGCCCATTGAGGGGTTCGGCCCACTCACCCTATGCGCATAACACATGAGATGGTTGTAACCATCTCACACTTTTACCAAACATCATTACACACAAACCCTAGAACACACACACTCTCTCTCTCGACTCGGAACCAAGGCAGCCGAACATCTCTTTTATCGAAGCTTTTGGATTAGGATCCTCCTTTTCGCATCTCGGTTAGTATTATGTTCACCGATTACATGTTTTATATGTATGCTTGTGTGATGACATTGTTATTAATCGGATTACATGATCGGTTAGGGTTTATGCTAGTGACTGGGTTCATATGTTGTATGATATGATGAATGCATGATAACCGGATCGAAGGCTACTGTTATTGTCATTGTTCTTGTTGTAAGTTGGTTCGAATGTATGTGGTTAACCGGCTGTGATATTATGATATGGGATTACGATTTAGGGTACATGATAGCTTATAATTTGATTAATCACATGAATCCGATCCTATGTTCTGCATGTTGGTAAATGGTTGTTCTTGATATGATATGTACGTATATGAACATGTTTGATTCCTGAATAAGTTGTTGTTTGATCTGGATTATGAAACTGCCGTATATGTTGCTGATATTACGGAATAATTGTTGCTGATTAATTATGGAAATCTGTTACACATTGTCTCGATAAGGGTTGCGAGTCGAGAACCTTTAGTCTCGACTTGAGACCACATTGCCGACACACAACAGCACAGACCGAGACCACGGTTGCGGGTCCGGTTGCGACTCGAGACCGTGTAGTCTCGACCAGACCATGATGACTCGAGAACCCCTTTGTTGCGACTCGAGACCCCGAAACCAGTACACCTCGAGACCGACTAGTCTCGACTCGAAATCGTTAATCTCGACTCGAGATCATGAACACTTGAACACTATTGGACTTTCACTGTTACGAGCCCAACTGATTGGGCCGGATACTTGGACTTGTTACGTGATTGCTATTGAACTGCTATGAATACTTGTGCATGCCATGTTTATACTTGTGTACAATACGTGTAGGACATACGTGCTATACTTGAATACGAACCTGACTTGTATGATAACCATGCTAGGACGTGGTTGATCACTATATAGCTTAACCGAACTTTGTGTATCTGCCGAGCAAACCAAGGTGAGTTCACACAGCCAAGGCATGGGATTCCCTGGTTGGGAATAGGTTGGAAGGTTTGAAATGGATAATTACTCGTACTTACGCTATTGCTAGACTATATACCATCGTCCTCAGGTTAGTCAGGACACTTACGTAAAACCTACGTAAATTAGTTTCTACCACTGTCTCCCGGGTCGGGAGGACACTTACGTAAAACCTACGTAAACTCATACCTACTACTGTCTTCCGGGTCGGAAGGACACTTACGTAAAACCTATGTAAACCCCACGCGTACCACTGTCCTCGGGGAAGGGCACTCACGTAAAACCTACGTGACTTTGTACGTATTCCTGTTCTCAGGCTAAGAAGAACACATGGTTGCAAATAGTCTAGTAAGTATTAAAATGGGAAGCCCCCACTAGTAATAAGTATAATCACGGGAAACCCCCACTAGTAGTACATACATGCATGGGAAGCCCCCACTAGATGAACATACGTTTTGCTATTACGAACTTATTTACTGTGAACTCGCTCAACTAGTTGTTGACTCTCTGCTGCATGCCTTGCAGGACCTTAGGTACTTATGGAGCTTGCACAGGGTGGAGCAGGTCGTTGTGGGACATGGATCGTGGATGCCATGTTAAGCGTTCAAACAATTGAACTTATGATTTACATTGGGTTTACATACCTATGCTTCCGCTACTCAATTTATGTTTTGTTGAACATCAAATATATTGTGATGGGTTTCATTGATTACTTTTAATATTTAATGTTATGTTCAATATGATTGGTGGCTTGATCCTGGTCATGTCACGCCTCCAAGCGGTGGTACTCCGCGAGTTGGATTTTTGGGGGTGTGACAGATTGGTATCAGAGCCATTGGTTATAGAGAACTCGGTTTTAGTAAAGGGAAAACGTTTTTATTAAAACCAGACTATAACCAGAACAGTGCTCTCAACGATCCACAACGACGCTTCGCTCCACGTGCAAGACTCAACATCCTAGGTAATATGGTTTATGTTTATATTGCCTACATGCTAGATTACATAGAACTTTGCTCGTAGTATGCTTAGATACACATGACCCTATTACATGAGGATACCTATGTGCTTACACTCTTCTGTCATCGCACTACTCGCGAACCATTCTCACTTATGCTACTTTTACTATGAAGATCATGTCTGGACGTGTTAACATGACTCAAGCCCAGTTGACGGCTCTCATTAACGAACAAGTTGCTGCGGCACTTGCAGCCGCACAAGTAGGAGGTATATCCTGTAGTTATAACTCACACTAGGATCTTTAGGTCCTACACTCCTAAACCAACTCTTGTGTTTAACCTTGTCCTATTCGTACACAATAGGTCAACACGCACCGCAACCAGTTTGCACTTTCAAGAACTTCATGGACTGTCGTCCAAGTACGTTCAGTGGCACGGAAGGAGTAGTGGGACTACTCCATTGGTTTGAGAAGCTCGAGTCAGTATTTGAGATGTGTGAATGCCCTGAGGCTCGCAGGGTGAAATACGCCACTGGTACGTTGGAAGGAATTGCGCTAACCTGGTGGAATGCGCAAGTTCAGATTCTAGGGTTGGCAGCTGCTAACGCCACACCTTGGAACGATTTTAAAGAACTGATCAAGCGAGAATATTGCACGCGTGATGACATCCACAAGTTGGAAGTGGAGCTTTACCATTTGAAAATGACGGGGTCAGAAATCGAGGCTTATACGAAGCGGTCAAACGAACTGGCCATCTTGTGTCCAACTATGGTGAACCCTCCAATAAAGCGCATTGAGTTGTATCTCAAAGGTCTAGCGCCAGAAATCCAGAGCCACGTGACATCGGCTAATCTCGACAACATCCAGGATATTCAGCGACTCGCTCATCGCCTCACTGATCAGGCAATGGATCAGGACAAGCTACCGAAACGTATCAGCGCTACTACTGCTACCACATCAGCCGCTACTCCTGCTACCCCCAGTGACAACAAAAGAAAGTGGGAAGGGGATTCTAGCAAAGGTTCAGCAACAGTTCAGTCTCAGGCTCAGCAACAGAAGACTGACCACTACCAGAGTCCCAGCCAGCAGCCTTCTGGTAGTCGTGGGCAGAGAAGATATCAGGGAAATCTCCCAAAGTGCCACAACTGTAACAGGCACCACAGCGGCCAATGCAACAGGGGTCGTTGCCAAAGGTGTCTCAAGATGGGCCACGAGGCCAAAGACTATAGGAGCCCACGGCCTGCGAATCAGAACCAGCAACCGCAATTACCAGCTCCACAGAACCAGCAACAGCAGCAACAACGAGGCAACAGAGGATGCTTTCAGTGAGGTGCTGAAGGCCATTTCAAGCGTGATTGCCCTCAATTGAACCAGAACCAGAACCGCAACAACAACAATCAGGGCAATGGTAACAACGGTGGGAACATTAATGGCAATGAAGCTAGGGGTCGAGCTTTTGTGCTAGGTCGAGGTGACGCAAGGAACGATCCTAACGTGGTCATGGGTAAGTTTCTTCTTGACGACTTTTACGTTACTGTCTTATTTGATTCGGGTGCGGATACAAGTTATATGTCTTTGAAAGTTAGCCAAATGTTAAAACGTACACCCACACTTCTGAACACCAAACATGTCGTAGAGTTAGCTAATGGTAAGAGTCTAGAGGCCACGCACATAGTTCAGGGTTGTAATCCTATCCTCACGGGTCAGACTTTCTCCATCGATCTCATCCCCATAGGTTTGGGTAGTCTCGACATCGTCATTGGTATGGACTGGCTATCTCAACATCACGCAGAGATCTTGTGCAAAGAGAAGATTGTTCGTATCCCTCGTTCTGGTCGGGAACCTCTCGAAGTTCAAGGCGACAAGAGTGGTGCAGTGGTTGGCATCATCTCCTTTCTAAAGGCTCAGAAGTGTTTACGCAAGGGCCACACTGCCATGCTGGCACTTGTCACCGATGCATCAGCAAAAGAAAAGAAGTTGGAAAACATTCCAATAGTTCGCGACTTTCCTCAAGTGTTTCCAGAAGATTTACCTTGTCTACCGCCTCATCGCCAGGTCGAATTTCAAATCGAGCTCGCTCCAGGAGCTGCACCCTTAGCTCGAGCACCATATCGATTAGCTCCAACTGAACTGGAAGAACTGTCAAAGCAGCTACAAGAGCTCTTGGAAAAGGGCTTTATTCGTCCAAGCTCTTCGCCTTGGGGAGCTCCAGTGTTATTCGTGAAAAAGAAGGACGGTACCTTCAGGATGTGCATAGACTACCGTGAATTGAACAAGGTGACGGTGAAGAACCGTTATCCTCTTCCGCGTATTGACGACTTTTTCGACCAGTTTCAAGGGTCGAGCTACTACTCCAAGATAGACTTGAGGTCAGGTTACCATCAGGTGAGAGTCCGGGATGAGGACGTCTCCAAAACAGCATTCAGAACTCGCTACGGCCACTACGAGTTCCTAGTCATGCCGTTCGGGCTAACGAACGCACCGGCAGTTTTTATGGATCTTATGAACAGGGTGTGCAAACCCTACCTGGATAAGTTTGTGATTGTTTTCATCGACGACATTCTGATCTACTCCAAGAGTCAGGAGGAACACGAGCAGCACTTACGGCTTATCTTGGAACTTCTTCGAAAGGAACAACTGTACGCCAAGTTTTCAAAATGTGACTTCTGGCTTCGTGAAGTCCACTTTCTAGGCCACGTGGTAAACAAGGAGGGGATCCATGTTGATCCATCCAAGGTAGATTCGATCAGGAACTGGCCTGCATCGCGTACACCAACGGAAATACGCCAATTCTTGGGTTTGGCGGGTTATTACAGGCGATTCATTAAAGATTTCTCAAAGATTGCACAGCCGCTTACACTATTGACACAGAAGGGTGTCACCTACCGTTGGGGAAATACTCAGGAAACTGCTTTTCAGCACTTAAAGGATAGACTTTGCAGTGCACCTATCCTCTCATTGCCAGAGGGCACGGACGATTTCGTGGTTTATTGTGATGCATCCATTCAGGGGCTTGGATGTGTGTTAATGCAGCGCGACAAGGTCATTGCTTACGCTTCGCGCCAACTTAAGGTTCACGAACGGAACTACACGACGCACGATTTGGAGCTGGGAGCTGTTGTTTTTGCGCTTAAGATATGGCGACACTACCTGTACGGTACCAAGTGCACAATTTACACTGATCATAGGAGTCTCGAGCATATCTTTAAACAGAAGGAATTGAACATGCGCCAACGACGATGGGTCGAACTCTTGAACGATTATGAATGCGCCATCAAGTACCATCCAGGCAAAGCCAATGTTGTGGCTGACGCTCTCAGTCGGAAAGACACTTCACCTAAGCGCGTGCGAGCATTGCAGCACACCATTCAGTCTAGTCTTCCAGCACAGATACGAGATGCTCAGGTAGAAGCATTGAAACCAGAAAACGTCAGGGCTGAAGCCTTACGCGGCTCAAGGCAACGATTAGAACAGAAGGAAGACGGTGCCTACTATGTAACAGGGCGTATTTGGGTCCCACTTTACGGCGACTTGCGTGAGCTAGTGATGGATGAAGCTCACAAATCGCGCTACTCGGTACATCCAGGGTCGGATAAAATGTACCACGACATCAGAACTACTTATTGGTGGCCTAGCATGAAGGGCCACATCGCTACCTATGTCAGCAAGTGCTTGACCTGTGCAAGAGTCAAGGCAGAGTATCAGAAACCAGCAGGCTTACTTCAGCAACCAAAGATACCACAGTGGAAATGGGAGGAAATTTCCATGGATTTTGTTACAAGCCTACCTAGATCTCAGCATGGGAACGATACTATTTGGGTGATCGTGGATCGACTCACCAAGTCTGCTCGTTTCCTGGCAATCAAAGAAACGGACAAGTTTTCCACACTAGCAGACATATACTTGAAGGAAGTAGTCTCAAGGCACGGGGTGCCCACCTCTATTATTTCGGATCACGATGCACGATTCACTTCAGAACTATGGAAAGCAATGCACAAAGCTTTTGGCTCACAACTAGACATGAGCACAGCATATCACCCTCAGACGGATGGACAGTCTGAGCGCACGATTCAAACTCTAGAAGACATGATTCGAGCATGTGTTATCGATTTCGGCAACAGCTGGGAAAAGCATCTCCCTTTGGTGGAGTTCTCGTACAATAACAGTTATCACACCAGCATCCAAGCCGCTCCATTCAAGGCATTGTACGGGCGTAAATGCCGGTCACCTCTCTGTTGGGCAGAGGTGGGGGATAGTCAAATCACGGGTCCAGAACTTATAGTGGACACCATGGAAAAGATTGCACAAATACGACAACGCATGGCGGCAGCTCGCGACCGTCAGAAAAGCTACGCGGATAAGCGTAGGAAGCCATTGGAATTTCAGGTCCGGGACCGGGTTTTACTTAAAGTCTCACCCTGGAAGGGGGTGGTTCGTTTTGGCAAACGGGGAAAGCTCAATCCGCGGTATGTCGGACCGTTCGAAGTTGCAGAAAGAATAGGCAAAGTAGCCTACCGACTAAACCTACCAGCTGAACTCGGTGCAGTTCACAACGTTTTTCACGTGTCGAATCTGAAGAAGTGCCTGTCAGATGAGACCCTCATAGTTCATCTGAAGGAACTCACTATCGACGAGCAGTTGCACTTCGTCGAGGAACCAGTAGAAATCACGGACCGGGATGTTAAGGTCCTCAAGCACAAGAGAATCCCTCTTGTTCGAGTTCGTTGGAACTCCCGTCGTGGCCCAGAGTTCACCTGGGAACGAGAAGATCAGATGAAAGAAAAGTACCCCCAATTGTTCGCAAACAGTACAATCACTACTGAGGCTGAAGCTACCACGGAATTTCGGGACGAAATTCCAGATCAACAGGGGGAGGATGTGACACCCCAGGAAAACCAGTAAACGATACAACTTACCTAGCTTCCTCAGTGAGTACGTACCAAATTTCGGGATGAAATTTCTTTCAAGTTGGGGATAATGTGACAACTCGTATTTTAACCGTCTCTTGTACTAAGTGTTAACTGTATGAACTATTTGTGATTACGTGAATTATATCGATTGAATGAATGCATGACTTAGCGATATGGTTTATGTGTTATTGAACCGATCACACAAGACCCACTCGATTTCACTAACTCAATCGGCCCTACACAACTCGAGATCTCAAGGGCGGCCCATTGAGGGGTTCGGCCCACTCACCCTATGCGCATAACACATGAGATGGTTGTAACCATCTCACACTTTTACCAAACATCATTACACACAAACCCTAGAACACACACACTCTCTCTCTCGACTCGGAACCAAGGCAGCCGAACATCTCTTTTATCGAAGCTTTTGGATTAGGATCCTCCTTTTCGCATCTCGGTTAGTATTATGTTCACCGATTACATGTTTTATATGTATGCTTGTGTGATGACATTGTTGTTAATCGGATTACATGATCGGTTACGGTTTATGCTAGTGACTGGGTTCATATGTTGTATGATATGATGAATGCATGATAACCGGATCGAAGGCTACTGTTATTGTCATTGTTCTTGTTGTAAGTTGGTTCGAATGTATGTGGTTAACCGGCTGTGATATTATGATATGGGATTACGATTTAGGGTACATGATAGTTTATAATTTGATTAATCACATGAATCTGATCCTATGTTCTGCATGTTGGTAAATGGTTGTTCTTGATATGATATGAACGTATATGAACATGTTTGATTCCTGAATAAGTTGTTGTTTGATCTGGATTATGAAACTGCCGTATATGTTGCTGATATTACGAAATAATTGTTGCTGATTAATTATGGAAATCTGTTACACATTGTCTCGATAAGGGTTGCGAGTCGAGAACCTTTAGTCTCGACTCGAGACCACATTGTCGACACACAACAGCACAGACCGAGACCACGGTTGCGGGTCCGGTTGCGACTCGAGACCGTGTAGTCTCGACCAGACCATGATGACTCGAGAACCCCTTTGTTGCGACTCGAGACCCCGAAACCAGTACAACTCGAGACCGACTAGTCTCGACTCGAAATCGTTAATCTCGACTCGAGATCGTGAACACTTGAACACTATTGAACTTTCACTGTTACGAGCCCAACTGATTGGGGCGGATACTTGGACTTGTTACATGATTGCTATTGAACTGCTATGAATACTTGTGCATGCCATGTTTATACTTGTGTACAATACGTGTAGGACATACGTGCTATACTTGAATACGAACCTGACTTGTATGATAACCATGCTAGGACGTGGTTGATCACTATATAGCTTAACCGAACTTTGTGTATCTGCCGAGCAAACCAAGGTGAGTTCACAGCCAAGGCATGGGATTCCCGGGTTGGGAATGGGTTGGAAGGTTTGAAATGGATAATTACTCGTACTTACGCTATTGCTAGACTATATACCATCGTCCTCAGGTTAGTCAGGACACTTACGTAAAACCTACGTAAATTAGTTTCTACCACTGTCTCCCGGGTCGGGAGGACACTTACGTAAAACCTACGTAAACTCATACCTACTACTGTCTTCCGGGTCGGAAGGACACTTACGTAAAACCTACGTAAACCCCGCGCGTACCACTGTCCTCGGGGAAGGGCACTCACGTAAAACCTACGTGACTTTGTACGTATTCCTGTTCTCAGGCTAAGAAGAACACATGGTTGCAAATAGTCTAATAAGTATAAAAATGGGAAGCCCCCACTAGTAATAAGTATAATCACGGGAAACCCCACTAGTAGTACATACATGCATGGGAAGCCCCCACTAAATGAATATACGTTTTGCTATTACGAACTTATTTACTGTGAACTCGCTCAACTAGTTGTTGACTCTCTGCTGCATGCCTTGCAGGACCTTAGGTACTTATGGAGCTTGCACAGGGTGGAGCAGGTCGTTGTGGGACATGGATCGTGGATGCCATGTTAAGCATTTAAACAATTGAACTTATGATTTACATTGGATTTACATACCTATGTTCCGCTACTCAATTTATGTTTTGTTGAACATCAATTATATTGTGATGGGTTTCGTTGATTACTTTTAATATTTAATGTTATGTTCAATATGATTGGTGGCTTGATCCTGGTCATGTCACGCCTCCAAGCGGTGGTACTCCGCGAGTTGGATTTTTGGGGGTGTGACATACGCGGCCGGGGTGTGACAAGAAATGTGCAACAAAATCAAGCACAGAAAGGACCGGTTCATCCTTCAGGGCCTGCAAGAGCAAATCCAGCTGATCAGAATGCCTTCTACGTAAAGATACAAACATGCTTCAATTGCGGCATTGCTGGTCACATTGCAAGAAATTGCACACATCGTCCCTACGTACCATATTATATGCAAAATCGGAGGGTTACACCAAAGGATACTACCATTCTAAGCCGATGAAGGTATCTTCACCTAAGGCAATGAAGAATGTGAATCCCAAGGTTAAACCTTCTGATGGGGATTGGAACGCTGCCAAAAACAAACGCAAAGCTTCTCAGGAACAAAAATGTTTTTCTAAAACTAATAAACCTGAAAGAGCTAAAGTTGCTCAACCGAAGGCAACAAATGCATTTGCTAGACCGAAACAGATTTGGAAACCCAAATCCAAAGCAGCAATGTCTCCAATCCTTGAAACAAAAGGGACTTGCGTTTGAAGGAAGTGTCTTACTTTGATGCTTCAGGTAAACCCAGGACCACGATGGCCTGGGTACCCATGTCTTACTAATCTCCTTACTTTTCAGGAACAACCAAGGAGGAGCTGTTGACAATCTCTGGAATGTTGATAGCGGTTGTTCCAGAGATAAAAACGGGTAACATTTCACTGTTGCAAAAAGTTCAAATTTTTTTACAGATGATATGTTTCCTTTGGAGGAGATTAGAGAAGTAAGATAAGATCAGCAAAAGGTACCGTTTAAATTCAGTACTTTGATTTGAATATTGATTAGTCTTTAATCTGATGATAGAACGGTTAAACAAAAATATTTTCCCTTTTTCTTAGTTTATAACCTTGTATATAAAGTGTCCTTTCTCTTGTAAATGGTAAATTTGCGCAAAAATACAAGATTTATGCACAAATTTAGGGGGAGAGAGAGACAGATATAGAGTTTAGGGGGAGAAACTCAGAAAAGAAAAATACAAAAAGAGTTTGCTGTATATATATGTATTGCTTTAGGAGGAGAAAATGAGAAAAACATTAGAAAAATGAAAAAGCCAAAAAGAAAAATTGCATGACATGGGAAGTGAAATAAATGTTTGTGTTAAAGGGTTTGACTAATACATGTAAGGTGCCATAGCTGAAAAGACTAGGATCTACTGCGATATGTCGATAGGCTTGACGCTCAACATGATAAAAGATACTAAGTGATATAAACATAACGAACTATGTACCATGTGGGTAACATACCAACGACGTATGATTTTATGGTCTTAAATCTTGCGTAGATAGATAGCCAACATCTGAGGTTTCGGGTCTTTATATTGTTGAATCATCCGGGGATATCTTGGCTGTCCTTCTATTCAGAACTAAAATGGTACATGACCCCAGGAAAGAAAGTCACTTGGAATTAGCTCATTTCTATTTGAATGTCTGTATGTTGTCCCGATACACACACTTTTGATCTTATTCTGAAATCTTCTCTGAAAAAAAAGTCGTGTACCTTCTCTGCTGCATCCAGATACATGCTGACCTGGAGGTGCTAGGCAACGACAACTTCTGTTGTATCCAGATACATCCTGACCTAGCTGTACGTTGTCGCGCTATAGATCTAATACACCCGAAAGAGGCCCTCAAGTGCCCAAAAGAAACCCCAAGAAACCTATATCAAATTGAGAAAAACTCATTTGATCTGTATATTATATCATCTCTGCAAAAGATCTATTCTGTTCTCTTCTCAACCTATTCCCAATTAAGATTTCAGAAATCCGGATTGGACTTGTGAAATATGTGGCAGGGAAAATACTTGCATAATAGAGTGTGCTGTTTATATTTCCGGGATTTGATTAGTATTTATTTGGGTGTTCATTGCTAAGAAATCAAAACATGATAAAACAGATTATATGCAGACCTAGACACAGTTAGGATATCTTAAAGGATGACATCAGTATACTCACCTGCTACGTTGAATCGTTGTGCTTACCTTGATCGTGGGGGTATGCCTTGGAATGGGACACACGAGTATAATAGTATAATATTACCTTAAGCATATCACGAAGTTGAAAAATTGAAAGTTGAGCGTTAAAGTTTAAGTGGACAAACATATTGGCAACTGCATAGACTAGTTTGATTAGGCTCGTACTGAAAAGTGTTCCTTAGTCTGCCTGAGAACGAATTTTGATCCCATTGCAATTGTAATTGTATATTGTGGTAGTTGTTTATATTTTGAATTTTTATTTGTTTTTAGTTCTTAAAAAAATTAAAAAAATACAAAAATAGTGTCTTGTTTTTCTATAAAATCAAAAAATCCAAAAATAGAGTGTTTATTTGCTTTTTTTTAATTAAAAAAAATGTAACCGTTCTTGAAGATTTGACAAATTATCAAAAGTTAAAAGAATTTAAATTATGAAATTTGATTTTTGTACCTAGTGTTCATATGGTACTCTCCCTGTTGCATAAGAAATGTTTGCTTATGAGTTTGTGAGCATGTGCAGAACTTGGTTTTAATCAAGAACAGGGGTTGTTGAAGACTGAGATGCTGTTAGCTGCTGATGAAGCATGTAGCAGCACAACTACAAGATGTACCTTAGTCAGAAGAACCGGATACGAATTGTCGTCTGACAGTGATAGTGCATTTGAAGAAGTACTGTGAACCTGCTTGGAAGAAAAAGACTGAAGAAGAAGAAAAGAGTTGTTGAGAGTCCTCCTCTCACATTCTTTTTGACAAAGATTTTCAAGCAAAGCTGATCGAGATCCTGATATGAAGCTAACCACAAGAGTTGAAGAAAGAGACCCAGTGCTGAGAGTTCAGAAGTCAAGAACTTCCACAACATCTACAGCATAGCGACAACCATAGACTTCGTTGAAGACATTGCTGATTTCATGTTATGAAGACAATTTGATGGCATCAGTCTAGGGGGAGATTGTTAGGCCCTAAAGTGTGAGACTGACGCATCAAATTAACACAACGGGTTATGGTTACAAACTTGGATTTACCGGGTTAGTTTATATTAGTTTGTGGACCTTTATAGGTCACTTGGGCCAAGCTTTAGGCCATGTGGGCCAAGCAGGCCCAAGGGGAGCCCATGTAGGGAATTGGGCTTGTCTTAGTATATAAACAAGTTTCTAACTTGTTTTAGGGTTTGAACTTCAGAGTTACAAAAATTCCTCTAGAGTTAGAGAGAGAGGTGATTCGATTTAAGTTGTGAACACTTATACCAGACGGTTTTGCTTTTCAAGTAATAGAATCGTGTGCAAGTGTTTAAAGGTGATTCGTTGTGTTCTTCGTTTCTCATATTTTTTCGGTTTGAGTTAATTACTGTTTTCGTCCCTGTGGTTTGTCAAAAATCACTATTTCAGTCCATTAGTTTAAAAATTGCGATTTCAATCCCTGTAGTTTCACTTTCGTAACCATTTCAGTCCACCTCATAACCATTTCAGTCCCTGCACTTAACAGAATAATGGATTGAAATGGTTACGAAAGTGAAACTACAAGGACTGAAATGGTTACGAAAGTAAAACCACAGGGACTGAAATCGCAATTTTTAAACTAATGGACTGAAATAGTGATTTTTGACAAACCACAGGGACGAAAATAGAATCATCTTGTGATTGGATTCCGCACTTTCACAAGATTAGGTTTGATATCATTGAAAGATCCGTTTCACAGGACTTACATTGGAGCAAGGCCCTTCAAGCTTAAAGACTAGCAGTTCCTCTCTTTCATGTCATGAAGCAACTGCCTAAAGAAGCTCCTCGGCTAGGGGTTTATGATCAAACCCTAAAAGGGTTCTTGCTAAGACTGCTTTCTCTCTTTCGTATGTGAAATTTTCCTTTCAAGCAACCACATTCAACAGTGACATCGAAATGTGAGATTGAAACTTTTTTCCTTCGCATTTGCTTGTTAACAACGAGCCAACCTTCTGAGGGTTAGGTGAAGGTCTCATTCCTGGACTGTCCATACATAATAAGAGTCTTCTTAACCATAGTAACAACAATTATTTATACTTCTTCTATTAGAATAAATTCGGAAAGACAGCATTAGATACCTCAGAACTAAGAAGAACGGCGGCCGATGAGATTTACCTTCTTTAGGACAGGAAGGAAGAGAGCATTACAAATTGCCCTATTTGATCTAGTCTCTTCCATTATCGATACACGTACATACTAAGATCTAGGTAGTAAAGTACGAGTTAGAGAGACATATTTCCTTCCGAGCTCACATTCGTTCTATAGAATATATTCATTTCTCTTCATTATAAGAGAACGGAAAGATGGGGATGAATGCAATACAGAGAGAGGTAGAAAGGCAAGCACTGCACGGGGCCTCTCTGATGCCTACACTTCCCCTGAGGGATGGGGGGGGAGAGGATGATTGCTTCCTGAAACAAAACAAGCAGTTCCTGTCGGACCAAACCGAAAGGAAGAGCAGCTAGCTACACCGGAACAACTTCAACTAAGACAGTGGATCCTCACTCAGCTGCTAGAAGAAAAGGGAATTGTCGAATGAGAACCTTTGAGGAGAAGAGGGGGCACCTGATAACAATCGACGAGAATAAACTACGTCTGTCGGTGAATAATGGTCTGCTCCTTGAGATCTCTGTCTCTCTCGTTGTAGCAAGAAAACCCAAGCCTACTGTATAATATAATAAGGGCGTCGGCCCCATTTATCTTCTTGCATCGAACTAGAATAGCCCAATATAGTATTCTATTCTCGTCACCTACGTAATCTAATATAGCTTCACCTCCCCTCGGCCTTTATGCCTATAGTCTAAGGAACCGGTAGCAAGAGAGCTCTAAGAAGTAGGGGGCGACCTCGTAGTTTTATAATGATTCTTTCACTCCTATCCCCTCATAAGAGGAGGATGCCAAGAGTTTTGCTCAACGGCCTAAGGACTACCTGACCTGCTGACCATCCTGCAATTCAATTCTCAAATGAAATCAACTACCTGTCTAAGTGTACTAGCTGACTTCTCTATTGCATAACGCTTCTCACCTGACTTCATAATCACAGCTAAGCTACCTACTGTGAGGATCTAGCCGTTGCTTCATGCTTACCTTCCTTCATAAGAATAGGCTAGGATTAGTCCGGATCTAGCCTTAGTGTAGTAAATACCCTCAACATGATGAACTATATTTGAAGGAAGGCATCTATTCAAGTCTTTATTGAATTCGATATGCGTAGATTCGATTCGGAGAAGAGATTCTTTCTTGTAAGAACATAGCAAACTAAGTGAAGTCATTCAGAACTGGTAAGCACCCGGAAGCACTAGACCAATAAGCTAGATCTCCCTATGTGGCATTATACGTTTAGCCAGACCGCTCCGCTCATGCTTCTCCTTGGGTCTTGCACTAGAACAGGGAAATCGCTACTAAAGCACTTTCTCTCATGAATTGAAAGAGTTCTATCTCATATAGGGTCAAAATCTACTGCTTATACGAACAGATCGGGACAAACCCTAATTTTCTCTCTAGCAATGGTGATTTCTGATCCTCACGTAACCCTACTTTTTTCATCGTGATTTATGTATCAGATTAGTTATTAGAGTTCTTACATCTATAACGAATTCTGATTAAGGATCTGATCGATTTTTGTCTAGAGTTTTCTTTTTGTTCTCTTATAATCGCCGCCCTCTCCCTTGGTCAAACAGTTTGATTCGTTGGTCTATCGGTCTGATTTACCAATTACGTTATCAGATTCATTAGATTCATGGGTTATGGTTTCTCGCTAGTTTAGGGTTTCTGTTTGTTTTTTGATTTGTTGGTTTGTCTGGATTGTTTGGTGCTTAGTTGTTTGCGGCTGATTGTTCATAGGGTTAAAGAGAGTTTGCAAGTCTGAATGGAAGATCGAACAAAGTCTAATGGTAAATCTCATGATTTTCGTGGGATGCCTCCATTGTCATTCAAGGATATAGCAGATCGGGTTATCGATGTTGAGGGGAATACGTTTCAGCCTAGACGTGGAACAAATATTACAAATCAGGATGAGCCTAAGCGTATGAACATCATTGATGAACTGTCCAAGGTTACCATGCCAGTCCGATTGGAGAAATTAGATGGAGAACAATCGGTAAACTTCTGGGATTATCCGAGTATGGGATTCACGCCATCTTCAGGTTTGGATCAAGAGAATTCGTCGGCTGGTCAAAGGAAAACAGGATCGTATGGGGCTTACCTATTTCGTTTGCTAAAGTAGTGCAGAACACTAAGGCGGATGTTAAGGTGAACTTTAGGGCGATGGAATCTAATGAGGTTGTTGATGGAGCAGATGTTGTTATTCCACTGTCATCGGTTAAACAAGTTACGGACAGGTATGCTAACACTTTGTATGGATATTTTCTGGGTAAACGTATGGCATTTCCTGTGGTCGATTACTTTGCAAAAAACAACTGGGTTAAGTATGGTCTTTCACGGCTAATGATGAATGCAAACGGGTTCTTTTTGAAGTTTAAAACTAAGGAAGGGATGAATCAAATGTTAGAGGATGGGCCTTGGATAATTAGAAGTGTACCGATTATTCTGAAGGAGTGGTCGGCCTCTATCAAGATGGAAAAAGAGGATATTAAAGTTGTGCCAGTCTGGGTCAAATTGCATGATGTGCCGTTAGCGGCATTTACCGAGGATGGTCTTAGCTTGGTTGCTTCTAAGATAGGGATCCCTAAGATGTTGGATTCGTATACTGCCATGACGTGTGCTGAGTCTTGGGGAAGAAGCAGCTATGCTAGAGCGCTTATTGAAGTTCAGGCGGGGACCGAGTTAAAGAAGAGTGTTACTGTTGCAATCCCAGCTTTGGATGGGAATGGTCACTCAATGGTGGAGGTCAAAATTAAATATGATTGGGAGCCTTTAAGGTGCTCCTCTTGCTGTGTCTTTGGTCATGATGATAGCTCGTGCCCAAAGAACCCTCAGGTAACTTCAAGTGGGGATTCTGAAAAGAATATTGATGATTTTCAGGTTATGGGTACCAAGAAGAAGAAAGTTAATAACCAGGGCCTCCATATGAAAAATCAGAAGCCTAAGTTAGTTTACAGACCAGTTGTCAAGCCTAAACCAAAATCATCCTTGAGGAGTCCGATGAATAGCCAGGTTTCAACGTCTAACCCGTTTAACATTCTCAAGGACGATGATGGAAATCAAGGAGGTATCACTGTGGGTCGAGTAGAAATGAAGGCTACGCAGTCGACTAGTGACAAGCATGAATCAGATGAAGAGGAGGTTGTTGAAGTCTATAATGAAACTAGTGAATTTATGACTTCGGGTACCCATTCTTTATCTTCGAGAGCAAAGGTAGGCACCCCTTCCACAAATTTCTCCAATGGATAGACTCTTATTGGTTCGTGTGAAGGGGTTTCCGGTTTGTGGCAATTTCATTTTTGATGATGGCGGATGAGGGCTTAATTTTTGTTTTTGTTTTGTTTTGTCTACTGATGTATAGTAAGCTAGGATATGGGGTGTCATAGGTGTTTTGTTTTGTTTGTTTTACATATACGGGGCATGTCCTGTATATGAACTAGTGTAGAACACATCCTCACTACTTGTACTTAATTGCGGTTTGTTTTAATAGAATCACCGGGGTAACCCTTTACCCAAAAAAAATCTACTGCTTATACTCTTGCAAGCAAGGCGAGAAGCGATTCTCTTAGCCGGCATACCTGACGAATCAAAAAAGCTATAATAAGGCGATCCATGGGCATGGAACCCCGAAATAGCCAATCTACAATCAAACTTTTAATCAGGTCGAAAAATGATTGCCGGTGGGTAGAACCAAGACTCATTTTAGCCAGGAGCTTACTTTCACTACTTATTTAGCTACTTTAGGTCGTTGTAATCCATAAATCAAAATAAAAATTTATCAGAGCTTGCATTCGATGCCGTTGATTCAATTTCTTCACCACCGGTAGCAATCAATTCTAAAAAGAAGCTTCCGGAAAGATATTCTAGTAAATAGAAAACTCGCCATTCATTCATGAACTGTCTTGCCCGTGCCATCAAGAGCTACAACTATATATCTCGAAGGCGTCTTAGCTCCACCGATAGGAACTGCCCACTATCCAGGTAGCCTCACCCGTGAACCACGAACTACACTTACAGACAACCTAAGAAGAAACGGAGTCTCATCCATCAAAGCATAAGAAGCAAAAACTAGAAGAATAAACAAGAGATAACGCACATACAAAGAGGATTCTTAACCGTTCACGAAGAGAAGATAGTTGTTTTAGGCAAGGAAAAAGCATAAATAAGTAGAAGAAGGCCTCTTTCGACTGCTGTTTCTTAATCAGTTTTGGTTGTTTCAGGAAAGGCTGTACCAGAAGTAGCGGGATATCGAAAAGTAAATGCTATACCGAAAACGCGATATCTAAAGTTAATCTCAGTGAATTCTGTACCAAGATGTATGTCGTCCAACCCAACCTCAGACTCTTTCTTCCGGCATAATCCTTTATCGTTCCCAAGGTAGGCGTGCATCCAGAATTTCTTTTATATATTAGGATTTAGGGCCATGTATCTTACAATCTCTTAGAATATCCTTCAATAATGAGATATTTTGCTCGTCCTTTTTTACGGGATCCCATTCCGGGGTCAGCTCTCCCTTCTCGTTCAAGAAGTCTATGAGGCATTCCTCAGGATTGTAGGGGGCCTTTTCCCGTAATGTGGGATACTCTGTTAGCATTTTATTCAAAAGGGTTAATGACTCATGTTTGAGTTCGCGGATCAGGAGATCCCTATTCTCAAACTTGATTAATCGGTTATACTCCCTCTGAGAGGGAGCCTCAGCAAGTTCTAGTTTTATGTCAGACCAATACTGATCCACCGTCTTACCCAGAAGAAAGGGACTATGTTTTAAGCACAAAACTCGATTACGGAGGGATGCTTCCAAGCTAAAATTCTTTTGTTACCCGGCTTTGATGAGATAGGATTGGTAAAAGGTCTGACTCTATGGTAGCCGCCTTGAAACAATTTCCCTTAATGAGCTACGAATCAAATAAGGTTACGGGCTTCCTGCCCTAAGAGTGGGTATTCGCAATCACGAAAGTACACTCCTGTTGTCTGCTAA